>NW_004567116.1:31911318-31964218 GCF_000260355.1 Condylura cristata | reverse complement strand
CAGGAGAGGTCTGCCACACCACGTGGATCACCTCCCTGGCTAGGGATTGAACTCGCACTGAAGCGGCTGCTGCTAGCTTGCAGTGCTGCATTTTAACCAGCTGCCCCACCAGGGAGGGCCCTCCAGTGTCAGATTATAACAGGCATTAGAAGAATGTAGTCACTTGTCCCAATCACAGTAGGAGTAGGAGCAGAGTTGGGTTTTGTCTGACCCCAAGCGTGTGCTCTTTTTATGATGTCAGCTGTCAACCACTGCCCAGGGTCCAAGGGAGCGAAACCCACCCCCTTCAACAACCAGCCTACACCATGAAAGTGAAAGGTAGCATTCCAGGGAGGAGCTGAGGGATGGCTGTCCTTGGGTGCACAGAGAGCAGAGCCCAGCCACCGCATCGCCCTAACAGCACCACTCACTCTGCATCCCAGCAGGATAGTGGTCTTGGAACTATGTGAAGCTTCAGCTCAGAGGTCAGCATATAAAGAAATGCCCAGTTAATTAATTAATGCAGCAATGCAGGTGACCAGTCAAAGCCTCAACTGGGCAAGGCTTCCCCAAGCAGTAATCCAGCCAACGCCCCATGCTCATATTATCAGCGGCACCTGCCACACAAGGAAGCACAAGAAAAAAAATGCAGGGAAGTTTTTAAAACCTCATAGTCACTGTCAGGCACTGCAGGGCAACTAAATCAATCAGGCTTTTTACACCAATAGCCTCTGTGGCTATCACCTGTGGCCTCCATGGGGCATGGGACACGCATGCCTGCTGCAGACCCCTGGAGTATGTGTGTGCCTGCAGGCGCAAGTGTGTACACCTGGCCTAGAGGTGGAGATAAAAGCAGCAGGGCTGGGTCCCTGGTTCCCTGAGAACTTCAATTAAAGTCTGAAATTCCACTGAAGGCTCTGGGACTCTCTTTTACCCATTTGCCCAAGTCCATAGTGAAAGTGCTCTGTGCTTGTTTGCCCAACAGGCACTCTGGTTGTAATATAGACACATGGAGAAGTCAGTCAAAGGTCACAGACAAGTGGCTGATGATATAAATTCTTGGCCTACAAAGAAATTTTTTTCAGTTATCTCTGAGGTGTTATTGAATGATCTGGGGGTGCAAGCATACCCCACGAGAGACCTCCATGCTTCCTGCATTGCCACCGGGAGGGGAAGGGTGAGGGCTTCATCATGACCTGATGTGGAAGTAGCAGTTCCTAGACAGTTATTAGCAGGCAGAGAAGTAAGTTCTTTTTATTCCCCCTTCCTTCTATCTCTTCCCTTTCTCTGTAAGTATGTACGCACAGTCAAGTGAGAATTTTGAAAAAAAAAAAAAAAAAAAAAAAAAAAATTCCCAGAATTCCAAATGCTAGGGCAGCAAAGTCCACCTACAAT
Source organism: Condylura cristata (assembly GCF_000260355.1). NCBI lineage: Eukaryota > Metazoa > Chordata > Mammalia > Eulipotyphla > Talpidae > Condylura > Condylura cristata. The sequence goes on along the minus strand of NW_004567116.1, from coordinate 31,962,844 downwards.
TTCACACTTTGATGAAACATACTACTTGATCTGCCACGGGACTCATCTCATGGAATACTTGTTTCAATTCCACTCTAATCTTCATACCTTGAGTCAAAAGTACGTCCTGAAGGGTAAATGTGGCAGCTTCAGTACTGCAAAACTTTAGAAGGAATTAAAGTCCTCTTCATCTTCCTACTTCTACTGCCAAGAATCTACTTCCCCATAGGAAAAGCACTTTTTCTCCCTGTATCTTTTAAAATCTAGAAAATTTAGGCAGAAAGAATAGGAGAAGTCTCTAGACCCTGTCCTGTCCAGCCTCTCCTTTCATGGGCTAATGAGAAGATGATTTGGGGGTGTAAGGTTTTTTTGGGGGGGCAGTAGGTTTTACTGTATGAGCTGTAATTATCTAAGTGACTGCCTTCCCTCTAACTGTAATTATAAGGCTGGATTCCTCCAGGTCACAGACTAGACCAAGCTGCCTAGCTGCTCCCAGTTCCTATTATAAAATAATCTTGAATAAGCAAATGAAGGAATAAGTGAGTGAATGAGTGATTGATTGAATAAATAAATAGTCTGTGGGGATACCCTATCATTGTATTTTCCCATCAGAAGAAATTTTCCAGACTGTTACACTAATTAGAACTAATATTCTCAGTTATTTTGAGGATTGCTTGAAATTTGCCACTAATTTAAATAAAATGGTTACGTTTACTCATTAACCAATTAGCATGCCTCCTAGCAGCTTCACCTCACTAATTTGATTAGTTACGCTATGCTTTCTCCTACCCAGGGCCTTCTCTGAGACCTGGAAAGATCACAATCGGATCAGAGTGAACTCTTTAAACAATATTTAAGCAGAATCTTTCATAGGGTTTAACCACAGATGAGAACTTAGTCCCTTTTTTACTAGCATAAACTATCTCTGGGCACTTTAAGATTTGGGGGTGCAACTGGGTCATACTACATAAGTTGCTCTACAGAAACACATACCTCTCTCACTGGGCCAGACCTGATCTTCAAAGGAAATGAAACTTTGCAAAATATGAGCATTTCCTGAAACCTACTGTATGTTTGATAAATGAATGAATGAAACTGAAAGAGAAACTGAAAGTCAAACACACACAATCCTTCCTAGTTCTGTCTTTGCCAGTAACTTAAGGTGTGACTTCAGGGAATCCACTGATATCCCAATATACCATTGTCTTGTTTCCTTATTTTTCAGAGCTGGAATTGGTTTAGAAAATATCTAAGTGTCTGCGGGAGAAATAAGGTTTCCTGTGTACAAAGAAAACCCTAAGTTCCTAGCCCCCTGCAGATAAGACAGGATCATGGGAACAGCTCTGGCCAAAGAATCGTGGAAGGAAGTACAACAAGCCACTTTCTGGCCCAAAAGTCAGCTTTCCAGTCACATGCTTTCCTTTGATTAAACATACTTCACGATCTAACGTGGAATTCATCTCATGTATACTCCAGAAATTCATATATTGAAGTTCTAATCCCACCAGCACCTCAAAATGGGCCCTTGTTGGAAACAGGTGGGCCCCTAATTCAGTATGACTGGCATCCTTATAAAAAGGGGAAGTTAGGACCCAAACGTAGAGACAGGGAGAGTGACATGTGAAGTGGGAATAGCTAACTCAGGCCGAGAGCTAGGAACAGCTGCTTCCTTAGTATCTGCAGAAGGCACACAGCCCCACCAACAATTTGCTGTTGGGTTTCTGGCCTCCAGAGCTGGGAGGCAATACATTTGTGTTATCATCCAGTCTGTGGTCCTTTGTTATGGCCATCCTTGGAAATACGATAGGAAAAGTCACACGGCTAGCCTGCATCTCTTTATCTCATTTCACCTGTAGCCAACTTTGGACCAAAAGTAAAAGAAATATCTGATTTAGAAATAAGGGGAGGTGTCTATCTCTTCAATGTCAAATTGGGACATTGTCCAACAGGCCACCAACAACTACACACTTTCCCAGAGACTATACCTGTGTTTGACTTTGCACTTACCTTTCATTTAGATACTGTGAAGTTAATGCTAAGCTAACGTCAAGATTTCTGCCTAGGTAGACAAGATCACACTAAAAGCTATATTTTATTTCCCTGTAGGACAATAACCATTTTTGTATCTAATCTAGTGGTCTTATTCTAACATTCTCTTTTAGAAAATGTCTATAGATACTGACTCCTTCACTGCTCTCAGTACCTGCTAGGCACTTACTGGTTCTTTTATTTATTTATTTTCTCAAAGATTTATTTTTTATTTATGCATACAAGAACTGAGGTGTAGATGAACGGTAAGGGGTGACTAGTTCACCTGTGACTCCTAGGGCATCTGTATTAGAGAGCAATGAGAGGATTTACAAAAAAGGTCAAAGTTCATGTGACGTGGTTACCTGGACCTACACTCAAGAATAACATAAGGGTGCTCTATGTGAAAACTCAGTCGCCCAACTGCACCTTAGAAAAATAATCAGAGAAATGAACTAAAACTACAACATGAACTATGCACCCACCACAAATTCTATAATTTAAAAAGACAGATGATACAAAGGTTGGCAAAGATGTGAAAAAACTAGGACTCTGACATAGAGCTGGTGGGAGTACAAATTGATAAAACAAATTTGAAAAACCAATTAGTTGGCTCTGGCTGCCATCACAAACACCACAGCCTGTGTGGCCTAAACAATAAAAATTTATTTTCTCATAATTCTGTGGGTTAAGCATCCAAGATCTAGATGCTGGCTCGTTCTGTGACAGTGAGAGAGTTGGAGCTGAGCGCTCTCTGGTTCTCTGGTATCTCTTCTTATAAGAACACTAATCCTATCGGAGCAGAGTCCTACCCTTATGGACTTATTTAACCTTAATTGCATCCTTACTCCATGTAGACTCAAACTTAGGATTTTAACACATGAATTTTGGGAGGGAGGACACAATTCATTCTACCGCTTTCTGCTACTGGCACCCCCAATTTATGTCCTTCTCCCATGCACTACATTAATATCATTCTAATAACCCCCAAAGTCTTAACTTATTCTTGCATCAAGCCTCAAGTCTAAATGTCATGGGTTAGACCTGGAATCTGATTCATTCTGAGACAAGAGTTCCCTCAGTTAAGAGCCAATGAAAACAGACAAGTTAGGTGTTCTAGAACATGATGGTTGGGCAGGCATAAAATAGATGATCCCATTCTAAATTGGAGAAGAAAACAGTGGAGTCCCAAGCAAGTACAAAAGCTGGAAAAGCAAAGTCCTTTAGACCTTCAGCCTGGAGAATAAGCCTCTTCAGCTCCTTGCTCACTCTGTAGGCCCTTGTGGGCGGCAGCGTCACCCTCACTGCTCTGAGGGGGCGCCAACTTTTTGGTGCCTAGGGTGGCCCATCTGTTGTGTTGGATACTCCCTGAGGTACTGGGCAGTGTGGCCGTGGCCCTGTGAAGCAGGAGGGGTAGACCCATCTGTTGTGCAAACAGCCTTGCCCCAAGGTCTGTGGTAAGCCCCGAGGGCCTCTGAACTGCCTTCAGAATAATGCTTTTCACAACGGAATATGTCTGTGTTCCACTTTATAGAATCCAAGTTCAACTGCCTTCCCTTCCTTCTGTCCCTTTCATTCAAAGTGGCAGTGTCTCTGCCAGTATGATGCCTCTCTATCCCTAGCTTCGGCTGCTGACGTGGCTGGTTGAGTCCAGGGGGTCTCACCCCTTCATCCAAGGGTTACTGAGCCACACCATTCGTGGTGCTCTTTTCAAAATAAGTTTTTATCATTTATTCATTTATTTATTTATTTTGGCAATATGGATGGGTTGAGGTTTTCCAAATCTTCAAGTCAGGGTTAAGTGAGATCACAGAGGTAGAGAGAGTTGGATCATTTTCCCACTGCCTGCCATGTGAGGACACAGGGAGAAGGCAACCATCTGCAAACCAGGAAGCGCTTTCATCAGAAATCAAACAGCCGGCACTTTGATCTTGGATTTCCCAGCCTCCAGCATAGTGAGAAATTTAATTTCTGCTGGGTAAGCCACCCAGTCTGTGGCATTTTGTTATGGCAGCCCTAACAGACTCATAAAGGCAGGGTCTAGTGAACTTATGTCAACCCTGTGACTCAGCAATTTGATTCCTAGGTATAAATCCCAAAGAAATGAGAATATATGTGCACCAAGAGACATGGACAAAGGTGTTCACAGCAGTGGTATTCATGAGCTCCCAAATCAGCAACATCCCAAGTGCCCCTCCACAGTAGAAGGAATATATAGTGAATTCTAATCATTCATAAATTGGAATACTGTATAGCAATAAAAGGGGACCATTTATAACAGCACATATATGCTTTACAAATATAATGATGAAAGAAAGAACTCGATATGAGAAAGCAGATACTCTATAACCCCATTTATATAAAATCCAGAATCAGGGAATAGTGTTCTTTTTCTTGATCATGACTATGCTTATTCTGAAAATTCATAAATTTGGACACTTGCAATTTGTTCATTTTATGTAGATATATTTTCTGTTAAGAAAGATTCACATAAAAATAGCTCCCCTTTTAAAATGCACAATCGTTGGGCCTCTCTGGTGGTGCAGGGTTTAGGTCTCAGCACTATCAAGCTGTCACCAGCCACTGCAGCCTGAGTTTGATCCTCAGCCGGGGAGCTGACCCACATGGCACAGCAGACCTCTCCTGTCTCACCCACTGTTCCCCTCAGCAGTGTGTTTCAGTCATTCCATCTGTTCTGCTCCCCTCTCTGTCTCTGGTGAATCCTCTCACCTGCCTCCTACACTTCTGGCCTAAACCCCAATTCTTATATGCATAGAGAAGTAAAAATAAATCTTAAAAAAACGCACCACTGTAATAAGGGAGAATGAGTTGCTGTGTTAGGTGTCGGGGGAAGAGTGTGACTGGCCGGTGACTGAGCAGCTCAGTCACATATTCAACCACAGTCCAACCCACAAAGAAGAGAAGGTACAGAGATCATGGCGGACCATTGCCAGGAGGGCTCAGCAGAAAACACAGGGTAACACACATGACATCCTTCAATGTGTGTTTAGGAAGGTTAACACTTTTAAACACTGAATTGCAGTTGCACATAATACACCTCTTCTATATCTTAGTTTTAATCACTCTGTACTTCTGTAGGTAAGACAAGTAAATTCTGAAAACACTGTCAATCCAGAACAGGCAGTCTGTGGCATCTATGGTCAATGGTTGTTCACTGGACTTTGTGAATAAACCATCCCTCTTGCCTGTGTTTTTATTGGAGAAGATGCAGCCAAATGCCCTAGGGGTGGCATCTTGGGCTGGGTGCAAGTGCTGCTGCTTGCTGCTTCCTTCAGCAGCCCCTCCCAGCTCCCCTGGGATTCGGGGCCATACAGTGCAAGCACAGTGACCCAGCTTGCCTGGAGGTATTGCTGGCCCTTGTCCCAGACATGCAGGCCTTGCCATACCCTGCCAGCTTCTGGAGCTGCAGCCACAGGTTGGTAGCTGGACCTTCTCCCTCCCCTACTTGTGTAATAGAATAATTTTGTTGTTGTTGTGCCAAAGGCCCTTTTCTTTATATTTGTGCAGTGGATGGCTTGACCCTGATAGTAAGAGAGATTTTGAGAAGATGTGTTTTTAGACCCTTTGCATGGTAACATTTTGGCACCTCCCTTTAGGTTTTTGAAGCCTCAATTGAGTGGGATTTTTAAGATAGCTTATTTTCCTGATTGCTTCCCTTCATCCGCCATCAGGACAAGTTCATAAGAGCTAGAAAGACTCCCAGGGCTATACATCCCAGTCCCAGCTTGAGCCACTAAAGAGCAAAGCCTGAAGACTGTGAAATGTACTCTCAAGGGGATCTGAGATGTCAGGGAGCCAGAACCTAAGAGGCAAAGCTGCCAGGCCCAGGACTATGGTTTTACCCACATTGGTATCCCCAAACAATGTGGAGTATTACTCTCCTTGTTCCCACCATGGAGGGCCCCAGTGTCCCAGCATTTGTTCGAACCCTCAGCCTCCTTCAAGGCAAGCCAGATGTGACTCTTGTTTGTACAGATACTTCAAAATGGAAGCCACAGGGCCCCTGGGTCCAGAGTAGCCACGTAGATTTCCCATACATAATACATATATACATACATGTATACACACACATACACACACACACACAGGCACGGGCATGCACACCCCTGGTGTGGGGATCTCTCCAGGAACTCACTTGGGGTGTCATCCCGTGGCAGATGTAGACGATAGGAACATTCTCTGTGTCTGGACCCTGATCAAGACACAAATCAGTCTTCAGAGAGTTCTGCAGCTGAACACCAGAGAAGATGATGCCATGCCAAAGAGAGGAACAGAGAAACACAAGCATTAGTGAGAAGAAACATGCTTTCCACTGAGACAGACTTCATTTCCATAAACAATGCAAGGTCCCTTGAATACTACAAAAGGAAAAGCAAAGCCTTTGCCTTGTGTAGAGGTGTTGAGGGAAGATCAGCCTCCTTTGAAGAAGAAGCATCTGCTTGTTGATAGACAGCCAGCTGGGGCTTGGATACTGAGAAGTCTTGGTGAAAAGAAAAGGTACACACATAATGGCGCCAGGCTTACAGCCCCTCCATTTCCACAAGAGGGCACAAAAACCCTTGAGGAGAGAAGTCTTGGCTCTTGAGGGTTGGGGGCAGCAGGGTACATGTTGGGGTTTCTGGCTTAGATGCCCCTGGGACCTGGATTTCTCCCCCTCATGCAGAGGGCAGCAGTGGCTGACCAGGTCCTGGCAGTGGTCAGCTAGTGGGAGATTTCTGAAGGGGTCAGTGTGGGAGCAGGAGAGGAAAGACGTATCCATATCTCACCTACAGCTGCATGACAATCAACAGAACGAATGTCTGGGTGCCATGAACCAAAGTGTTACCACATCTAGGTAAGAAACTCAGTATTCAATGTCCCCTTCTGACTTAGCTCCAACGAGCAGCCGCTGGAAAGGGCAGCTTGCAGTCCACATGGCCACTGCTGAACAGACCATCGTGGCACCGACCCACAGTTTAGAATGAATGGATGATCCTCTGTCCTTCTTTTCCTGGAATGTGACCACCTCATCATTCATTTATTCTGCCCAAGGAATCCAGAGAAGAGACCAGAGACTGGTCAGTAGCACACTAAGGCCATTTAGATTGGACGTGGGGAACTGTTGAGCTATATGCCAGTGGAGAAACCTAGTTGTAATCAAGCATGAAAGGAAGCATGAGAACAGCAGAATCTCTTCCTGACTCCAGTGGCCATCCCCTCAGTTCCTGTGCATAAAGACAGCTTGTGCCATCTTTACCCCACCTTAACTTTAGCTAGCAGTTAAGCTCTTCTTAGCCATCAAAGCACTCCATTCAGGACAGGAGGTGGAGATCAGAATCCAGGGAAGAAGAGGCAATGGACCACAAGTATGTCTTCTAGCAGAAAGACCAGAGGTAGGAGAGGCTGAGCTTGGCCCAATGGCTGTGGCCGGAGCACAATGAACTGAAATAAGGGCTGGGAAATGGAGCACACACCAGAGGCGAACACGCTCTATAGGCATCCTGTTCTTGACGGTGGACAAGAAACAGTCAAATCCTTTCATCTTGAGTTTCCTTCCTTTACTGGTGACCACAGCTTATCTCAAACTTGTAGTATAGAAGTTCTACTGATATATGAACATGTGTTAGCTTTCCAGGCAGGGGCCCTAGAGACATCTATGCAGAGAGTCACCCAGCACTTGCCTGAGTGGAAAGAACATGTATAAACACTCTCCATGCTCCTGCAGCCTGTTCTGCTCCCTACTCCGTCTCTGGTGAATCCTCTCACCACCACCCCTAGCACCTCTGATCTACACCCCAACTCTTGAACGCATAAATAAAATAAATCTTTAAATCAACAAAATAAAACAGGGATAATAATAGTGTATACCTCATAAGACTGTTACAAAGACTAAGTGAAACAGTACCTACAAATGCTTAGCACAAGCCTGTGCTGTAACTGTTATTACTGGTATCACCTCCTGCAAAAGTCATTCAGAGAAACTCACTTTTATGACCACATCTAAGTGATGGGAGCCACCTAAAGCTCTCCCACGTGTTATCCTAACCAACACTAGCAATCACCCATGCGGGTCAGTAAGACTATCTTGCCAAGTGAAAGGTATTTGGCGTGGTGCCCAAAGGTTCTGCCTCACCAGCCCGTCTGAAAAGCTGTTCCCACGGTGGGACCCTAATCTGTGTCATCCTCTGCTTTGACCTTCTATAGCATCTATTGTAGGATCTGAAGCACTGAGCACCTGAATGCTTGCTGCTTCTTTGCTTACCTGTCTCCCCTCTTGGTCACCAAACTAGGTCTCAATCTTTCCCATTGTCCGTGACATGGACCAATTCCGACACAAAGCAGAATGCAAAAACTTATGGAGTGAATGAATGAAGAACAAATGAGTAGCATCACCGCTGGCCAAGGGGCAGAGCTGGGATCAGTCTCCAAAGTTGCAAATAGCAACTGCAAAAGATACCCCATGAAATGGCTTGACTATAACCTTTAAGGCTTATAACTTTGTCAAGGTTACAAAGAAAGTAAATGGCAAAACTAATGTTCTCTATCAGGCTCATCTGTATCCAGATGGGACTCTGTCTCTGCTGTCAGCATCAGGGTTGGGATTAACCCAAAGACCCAGTCTCCCAGTCATGGGGCTTGCTGACCTGGGGAATCGTGTACCCATATGTCAGAACTCACAGGTCCTTCTGTCTTCAGAAGTCATTAATGGGACCTATGCGTGGATTCGTTACAGATTATTGGGACCTATGTGTGAATTAATTACAGATTAATGGAACCTATGTGTGGATTAATTACAGATTAATGGAACCTATGTGTGGATTAATTACAGATTAATGGGATCTATGTATGGATTAATTACAGATTTTTAATACTGGCCTGACGGAGAGTCCTAGGAGGTTATCTGACCTGAGCACTGGAGTTTGGGCATAAGTTATCTGACCTGAGCACTGGAGTTGGGCATAATAAAAACAAAACAAAACTCTGCCCCTAAGAACATATCTGATCTCTCATTTTAGAGTGAAAATAATCCCCAGGAAGAATGACTCAGCTCCAGCAAATGCTCTTGCGGCTGCATCCTGCTTTGTGTATCTCACCCGTCCCACCGGCCCCATTAAATGTTCATTACGCTCCTTAACAAGCCAGCATGTCTCTGCTCATGTAAGGGTCCAGCTTGTGGAGGTGGCAGGAGGTAGGGAAGGCTGGCCAGGCCCTGAGCAATGGCTGGCAGGTGAACACGCAGTGGTCAGAGACCTCCTCCAGCCCCAGGGATGCTTTCCACAGCTCAGCCCTCAGAGTGAGAGGTGGTAGAGACGAGTGAACGACATTTCAGTAAGACAGTAGAAACAGCCGTGGCTACGGCCTCAGACACAGCTAGATCACAACCCAGTGGATGCCACTTACCATCCGATCAACCAAAGGAATCTGGGGGTGATGATAAGGGGGCTCCATGGTAAAACCGCTCCACATGGTCACAGATGAGTTCTTTTGTGTGCAAGACAAGAATGCCTTTGGCCAAGACTTAAATTAGTGATGGCCACACACACGTACTGCCACTGCTACGGCTTCCCGAGTCTGGCTGAAATTGGCCAATACTGTTCAGCTGCATCTGACAGCTCGGGAAGAACAAGAATCTGCTCGCCCTGGCTCAGAGATCTGGGGCCAGTAGTTCCCTTTGTGGAGAGGCACCAATGTCCAAGAGCTTGCTATGGGGGAGAGTGGGGGCGCTGTAGCAGCTGTCCTTGGGGTGGCCCTCCTGCCCTTGGCTGGGTCTGCCCGAAAGAAACCGTGAGGGGCCGGCTCCTTACCACCCCATAGGCGATAATGTCCGAGTACATCCTCATCTCCGGGTACACGCTGACCAGGTACCACCGGAAGGTCTTGCACTGCAGCTGCTTCCTCAGAGCCTTCCTTGCAGAGATGTCTCCTATGTCGATGCCTGGGTCCTATGAGGGAAGCAAATGCAGAAGTGCAGCCACCCCAAGCACAGCTGTTCCCCAGATGTCCCCAGTGGGGTTCCTGGAGAACAGTGAAGGGATGGACGACACGGGAATGCAGCCCACACATTTCCCGACATGTATCTTAACCACATAACCGTCCCCATTTGTATTCGGAAACATGGGGTCAGCATGGAAGGGGGCTGTCATCAAAGGCCATGGAAAATAAGGATGCCAACTTCTTATAGTTATTTATTTTAAAAATATTTATTTTTACATGAAAGAACTGGAGTGTAGGTCAGAGATGTGTGTTGGGCAGGGTGGGGAGTGTTTGGGAGGGGGGAGTCAGAGGATTCACCCAAGACATAGTGGGGAGTAGAACAAGTAGATCTACGGAAATACACTGCTGAGGGGAGCCGCGGGCAACACAGGAGAGGTCTGCTGTGCGATGTGGGTCACCTCCCTGGCTGGGATCAACTTAGGCCATCTAGGTGATGGTGCTGAGAATTGACCCCTAGTCCACCAGGAAGGTCTCACCAACTTCTTACATTAAAACAAAACAAAACAAAAAACCCTGTAATCTGGGCATGAATAAAAGCAATGGAAGGAGGTAAGAGATTCTGAGCTGTGGGAAGAGAAAGAGGGAAGGGAAAAGAGTTGAAAGGGGAATAATGTTCTAATACTATTCTTAACAGTCATACTAGCTAAGAACCAACGAACCATAGAACAAAGAACCAAACTGCATTATGTATACTTTAATACTTCTGTGCATTTTCCCACTCAAACTACCAGGTAGACCATACCTGGCAGGTCGTCCTCATTTTATAGATGATGTGTTCAAAGAGCGGTCCAGTGACCTCTTTGGTAGCTTACCCCAAGCCCCACAGCTAATAAACAGTGGAGCTGGGATGGGAGTCTCATATATGGGGTTGCGGTTTGTGCCTTTAACCTCTCCCTGTACACCTGGAAGAGCCTGCCTTTCTACCTCCCACAACCAAGTTCGTGTGCGAGAGGCAGACTCTCTCTAAGCTTGGGAGTTTTAGCCTAGAGATAACTGTGTCTCTCCCCTCCCAGATGTATCAGAGAGGAGGTTCCAGTCAGGGAGGGTCACAGACCAGGAGCAGAGCAGGGCCGCTTGCATGAGGTGTCCTTGAATGTCCATTTACTTGCAGTTCCAGGAGAGAGGGTAGAGCGCTGTGAATCCCTGCAACTGCTGACCATGACAGAATCAGCTGAGAAAGAACTGAGGCCACAGCAGCATCTGGACATGTGTTCAGAGGATGGCATGTGGAAGCACAGCAGAGTGTCTCCCAGGACACCAGCCCAGAGTGGAGACGGGTAGACAGGAGTACTGCAGTCTGCGTGTTTCCTGTGCAGGACACTCCCTGTTTTTAGCACCAACTTCAGGCAAGTCCTCCAGTTGGGTAGACAATGAAATCACCAGAATGTAAATTTGAAATATCTGAGAAAAATCACAAAGAGGATTGCTACCTGTATCTGGGCATGGCCAAAACCGACAAAAAAGGAATGTGTACAAACAAAAAACAAAAAAATTACAACACGGAAGAAATGCATTTGTTTTTGCCAATGAGAATTCAGGTAATATAAAAATTTGAACCTGCTGTAGGCTGAAGGTTCAATTTCCAGACTCCTGGGTGTAATTCAGCGAGAACCTTCTTTTTGAGTACATAATGACCTCATCTGTGATTTGTCTCTTCCTGGCTCCTGCCCGGAGCCCTCCTAACAACTGCTGTTTGGCCTTTCTCTGCTGAACCCTGGCTTCCTTACAATCAGGAAACTTGTTTGACTTATCTCTGAGCCACTGGCGTAGCACTATGCCTGAACTCTATTGATGAAATCGAGTTGAGAAAATATTTATGAAGTGGTCAACACAGCAACTAGCAATAAATATAACCTGTTCAAACCTCCTCGGCCAAGGCATCGGTTAGCTATTAACTCATGAAATGAATCTGCTCTTTATCCTTATATCACAAAGCCATTTGCAAGGAGCCCTGCCTCCCCCCACCCCTCCATGCTTTAATTGCCTTTAAGGCAATCATATGCATCTCTGTATATGCATATCTCCAAGTTATGTATGAGTTGTGGAGCAGGGAGGGAGGTTGACAAATTGTACATACATATATAGACCAGTTAGCACTGTCTTTTTTTTTTTTTTTAATGGGGAACCTCTGTGTTTCCCCAACATTCTGGGTTTTCATGGGGAAACTTCCTGTTTATACTCAGGATCTCCTATGATGTCTGTCTCTCCTTACAATCTAACTAAAGGTGGGAGAGAGAAAAATCTATCAAGGATCCATATGTGCTTTAACTTCAAGCAAACTCAAGAAGCAGATCTTCACTCAGCTTATTCCTGGACATCATCTCCCTTTCCTCTTCCTGTTTACTCATTGACTTTTGTTCCCCATTTAAATAGCTCAGCATGACCACACTAAATTGCATCAAACCCTCTTTTTCAGAACAGGGACCAGAAACTGAGAAGGAAGCAAACCTTCCCAGAAAAGGTCGCTTAGTCTTTATTATTAGAAAATAATAAACCTATCTTTCCTTTTTGTCCTTTTCCCTTTTGTTCCTTTCTTTTTTTCCTTTATTATTAGAAAATAATAAACCTATCTTTCCTTTTAGCGGGTTCAACAGTGACCTCCAACCAAATTCGTGCCCATCAAGGTCTGAATGTGACTTCCTTGGAAAGAGATTTTGCAGATAAACTTAGAGACCTTGAGATGAAAGTATCCTGGGTTTAGGACAAGGCCTAAGTCTAGTGACTGGTATCTTTATAAGAGCAACGGGAGAAGATCTGGATACATAGAGACAGACAGAGATGAAGAGCTCATGAAGACGGAAGCCAAAACTGGAGAGATGCAGCTAGAAACCAAAGAACACTAGGACCCCCACAACCTGGAAGGAACCTCCCAAACAGCCTTCTGAAGGAACACAACCCTGCTGGCACTTTAATTTGGGGCTTCTGCTCTCCAGAACTGAGAGAAGCAATTTCTGCTGTTTTAATACTTATTTTGTAGTAATTTTATTAGGGAGGCCCGAGGAAGGTGACATCCTAGCCACACACATAGCTGTCAGTGTCCCTGCAGTGTGTGCCACAACACACCAAATTCCTGGGGTTGAACTGGAGGGCCACTGCTAGGTGTTCTAGTGACTCATCCCTGACACTCAGCCTGGCTTTAGCAAGAGGAAGCAGGGTCAGGTCTAGAGTTCACAAACCCTTGTAAGAAAATAATAATACTTTGCTGCAGTTAGGCTTTCTGTAGATGAGAAAATGATTTTCAATTCAAGTAGAAGCCTGAGATAGAAGGATGCAGGAGCCTGAGATCTCTCTGGCTTTGCAAAAGCTTGGGTGATCATGGCAAGACAGCCAGGGACAGCACAGACTGCTCAGCCTGTAACACAGCGAAGACTCAGCACAGAAGGCAACAAGATGGGATGACTGCCCAGCCAGGGCATAGTAAAGCAGGGCAGGGATGCAGAGGGTGATGAAATAACACCACCAATAAGAGTTAGCACCTACCTAGCACTTTCTATTTGCCAAACACTGCTCAAAGCCTTTACATATATTAGTGGATTTAATTCTCAAGGTGGTTGCTGGGCAAGAGGAGGGTTCCAGCTCCACATTTGCAGCTGGGATAAAAGGTTAAACAAACAGATAACAGATGAGCCTGTGATTCAGGAGACAGCCTGGGGATGCTGCCACTGGCAGGCACTTGAGAAAAGTCTTGGGGAGAATACCAAGGGCGCGTCAGTGCCCACAGGTCCCCCCTTCTTGTTGCGCTCATCTTTACGGAGTACCTTGTATGTGTCACGTGCAGCCCTAAGTGAGCACTGTGCATACAAATAGGAGGAAGTCATGGGTGTTGCCTGAAAGACTCTAGAAGGCCCAGACAAGTGTATAGACTCTGCACGCAGTGTGACACACGGAGGGCCAGAGAGCACTAAGAGGGAATAGAGGAGGGGCTCTTAGGCCATCACATGGTGTGGGGCAAGGAGGAGCGAGGGAAGGCTTCCTGGAGTAGGCGATGCTAAACTGGCATTTGGAAAGATGAGTGAGATGAGTTAACCTAATGTTACCCAAACCTGGCTGCACAGACCAGCATCCAGAGGAACCTTTACAGATTCTAGCATTACTGTGAACACACTCATGAGAATTTCTGAGGAAGAGACCCAGAATCAGTATTTTTAAAAAGTTTTCCAAGTGATTCTGATGCAGTGCATCTGCAGAGATGCTTTTAGGAGTTACTGATCAAGGGAGAAAGGAGTCGTACTCACTGCCAGCAGACTCACTTATTAATAAGCATTAGTGAGGCTTTACTGCAGTCTGACCCTGTGCCCGCCTTGTGCAAGGCATGGTGACACAAATCTGAATGACGATCTGTCCTCAGGGAGGCCATGGTCAAATGCAGTGGTTCTTAGCCCTGGATGGACACTGGAAGCCTGAAAAGGGTCCCTGGTTCCTTTCCAATGCAATTAAGTAATAATCTCTGGGGCTAGAGCCTAATTGATTTTCAAGTTCAGCCAGTCTAGTGAGAGAAAGGAAAGTGACTTGGAGAACAGAGTATTCTTCTACAGGGTGGTGATGCAATGGCAGAAACATGAATGCAAAGGGGGCATTTACCCTACCTGGTGCTGGCTTCCTAGAGGAGGGTCCCTGGAGCTGAGCCTTCAAGGATGGAGAGGAATTAGCATAGGGTAGGTAGGCTGGGGTAGAGGTAGAAGATCGGGAATCCCAAATAAAGAGGACAAACTGAACACAACTCAGAGAGGGAAGAAATACTGAACAGCATGGTGTGGACAGGGAGCACTGGGCAGGCGCATCGCCCAAGCAATGTACAGTCTCTGGAGCAGGAGTGGTGGGAGGTGGCACTGGAGAGGAGGGCGCAGGACAAGGCTTGTCAAGCACTGGACTTCATGCTTGATACTGTGCAGGACGAAGAGCTATCTAAAGACTCTAAGGGAGGCAATGACATGATCACTGTGAATTTTTTCAAAGATAACCTCAGGTAGTGTGGAGGACAGATCTGAGAGGGCGAAGATGAATCCAGGCAGAACCTGCTACAAAAAAGAGACGAGGCCTGAAGTCAGCTGTGAGAGGAGGCAGAGACGGTGAGGAAGGCTCAGTGTTAGACTGGGAGTGGGGGCTGACCAAGAGTGGGATTAAAGGGAGATGTTCGGCTTTAAGCCGCATGTCTGGCAGATGGTGGTTTCATGGGCTGAGAGAATAAAAACAGGAGCAGAATTCAGCAGGAACAGTTTTAGTCAGATTCAAGATGAATCACCTATGGGAACACCCAGAGAAAGTTGTGTGGCTGGCAGCAGCTGGAGATGAAGTCAGAAGCTAAAGGCAGAAGTTGGAGCTAGAGATATTAATTAGGATGTCATCATCTTAGAAAACCAGAGAAAGTGGATTCCCAAGGAGCTGGTGTATAGCGAGAGCAGATGGCTGAGGATGTATCTTCGGGGACACTCAGGCATCCAGTGGGAGCAAGAGGAGTGTTCCAGAAGTTAGGTGAGAATGTTCTGGGTTGTGGAGTCATGGGGCCAAGGGAGTACAGAGTTTCAAGGGAAAGCTGGAATCGTGTCAGTTCAAGACTAATTGTTATTGTTATTATTATTTATTTTATGGTTTATTCTTATTTTCCTCTTATAATTTTTAAGGAAGTACTGTTGCTCAAACTCATGCCATTTGTGGCAACATGGATGGAGCTGGAAGGCATTTGGCTAAGTGGAATAAACCAGGAGGAAGAGAAATACTGGGAGGTGTCCCTTACTTGTGGAACATGGAGAAACCAAAGGAGACAAACTATAAAACCAACCCTTGAAAATGACCATAGATTGGGTCAAGATTCTTAAATGTCCATTAAATTAGGCAGTTAGCAGGCCTGTGATGACTTATCAAAAGTGGTTTCCATGGAGCATTGAGGTGTGACATGAGAAATGAGCTGGGGATGAAATGTGTTGATTCTTTCCAGAAGTTTGGTAAGAAGCAGAAGGAGGAGTTTGGACACAGGCGGGACACGCTGACTTTTCTCCATCTAAGGCTTTATTCTGGACACTTCTGCCTCTGCATCCACTGTTCAGGGCCCACTACCCATCTCCCTGCTTTCATATGCCCTTGAAGGAGTCATGGACAGATGCTATTTCATCATTTCTCAGTCATTTTTACTCAGTTCTTAACCATTTGCTGGATTTGTTGACCATTTCAACATCTGGCAGCTTCAATGGGGGCAGATACTAGAAGGTTGGCAGTTTTGGGGTGCAGAGAGAAGGGGGAGAACCATGGACATAACTCCAGTCCTTTAGCAGAGGTGAGGGGGTCTACGTGCTTCACCGGTGAGCTCCTGGGAGTTTCCAAGCATTCCTACCATTTTGCTATCAGAGGATACCCACGGTGGGGCTCAGTATCCTCCAGAACACTGATTCAACGCCCACAGTTCCAGATGGGCCCAAAGGCACTGCTGTTTCCCTAGAAACACTCCCACTGTCAGGGACACAATCTGGGGCTGCTTCATTAGATTTGGCCACACTCTGACAGTACTTTTTGACACCTCATTCTTCCTCCCAACTGCTGAAATCTCAGTGGATGTGGGAGTATGCAACCCAACCCAAGTCCCCTCCCTCATGGTGGTATTGGGGGCAGAGGGGAGGCTGCTGAACAGCGACTTAGCCTACTTTCTCAATCATTCAGCCAGAGCAACATTAGGGAGGGAAGGGGGCTTTCATATGGAAACTTTAAGCTAAGATCAATCATTTCCCCATTAGAAGAGAGAGCTGAGGCTTTCTAAAGGACTCCCAAGGGGAAGCCACAGACTTGGGGGTGGGGGGAGCGGAATGGAGGCTATGTCAACAGCCTTTTCTCACATAGAAGGCATCCTAAGCGGTAATTTCTGGGCAGACAGGCTGGTAAGCAAGTCTGGAGCCAGTGACTAGTATCTTGCATTTCCCCAACTCTAGTCCAAGGTCATTTCCATAGGACCATATAGCAAGGTTAACAAAACAAAACTATTAAAGAAACACTGCTTAAGCATTGGTGTCTAGAGGAACAGAGGATGGTGGCAGGAAATGGGGAGGTTCCATGAAGGTTAAAACAGCCAGAAAATGTCCTTCCCTTGAGGCCTCCGTGAGAGTGCATCCCACCCATCCACAGGGCTCAAGAAGCTCCAGACGCATGTGGACATTCCTTATTGCTCTGGCCAAATGCATGATGAGACGTTTAAATCAAATTTATAGAGATAAGAGTAAATTTTGCAAATTTTGTTATTTACTGGTAAATTTGAAACTCAGGACCATGAAACACTTAAGGTCAGAGGAGCTAAAGGCCTGGGAGCATGAGGAAGCTTGGAGTCACTTGGTGGAACTTTCTCATTTAAGACAAGGACACTAAAGTATTTTTTAAAGGTCCTGGCCAGGGCTGGGGCAGGGATAAGACATGGCTTAGTAGCTCACAGTCAACCCCTTTCTTTGACATGTAGTATCTTTTGGGGTTGAGATCCCACTTATAAGACGCCTGCTGATGCATGGGAAGCAGGGTTTAGTGTCACGTTTGCATGTTTCCCACCAAACCCCAAGAACCCCATCCCCACAGGGGCTCTCTACCTCTTGGGGTATGTTCCATGCCATGTAAACATGGCTTTTAAATTCATCCATCCAGACTTCGGCCACTCGGAGGGCGTTCCTGCGGACATGCACAGTGAGGTCCTCGGTGTAGGGCTTGTGGGCTCGCTCAATGTGGGCAATCCTGGAGCAGGGCAGGACCTCCACGCTTCCACCACACTGCCAGACCTGCAGAAGACACGGGTCCACTCATCAGTGCTCACTCCCAACTTTGAGCTTCTAATCTGGCCCACAAGCGAACAGGTAACATGAGCATTAATCAATCAGCTCTCTTCCTCTAGTCTGTCTAGGCCACTGTCTGCAAAGAGAGGGAGTTGTACCTTATCTCTCCTATCACAGGAGATTACTGGGTCATTAACTCATGTCTTGTTTAGTGTCGCTGTGAGTTTACCAGGATTGACTAACTGCAAACATCTCTCTCCATCTTCTCCATCACCCCAAAGAAGAGAGTAGACATTGTGTAACTGAAGATCTGGAATGGTCTTGACCCTGGAGGAGAAGTTAACAAAATCCTCTGCTACATTGCTTCTTAAGGAGAGACTAGCAGATGTCACTTTCACTGGACCACATGGATCTGCAGAAGGGTTAAGGCCTGGGCCAGGCTCTTTCGCATTCTCCATCTTTCTGGTGCCAGTTTTGATAGAATCCAAGAAAGAGGAGATGCAAAGAAAGGAATATGAAACTTCTCACTGGGTGTATAGGAACTTGTCCTGGATGTAATTTGATTTTGAAAAACATAAAGAAGATGACCGTGCATTCTGGGAGTTGATGGATAGTCTTAGAGCCCTTAGAACTCATTCCAGACATTCTTAATTTGGAATGCTCCAGGACAAGCACATCCTTTTGTGCCTTTAAGCTTTTGCCCATTCTGTTTATAATTTTGCAATGCCCTCTGCTCTCCTTCAGCTGAAAAGTATCATCTTCCAGACTTTGGCTACATGGTCCTTCTGTTGTGGGGTCTTTGCTCAATTCCAGGAAGAGCCAATTACTCTCTCTTTTGGCTCACCATACTCTTAGTCCCCACTTATATACTGACATGTTAGCCTGTATTCCCAGAGGGAAGAAACCACACCATTTCTATCTCTAGTACCTAACACAAGGCAAGTACCTATCAGTACTTTTTAAGTACTTGCTGCATAAACAAACAAATGATTGATATTTAAGCAGCAACTAATCCACAAGGGGGTTAATGCTTAAAATGTGAGCTAAATCTGATAGCTGATAAACAAAGCTTCAGAAGAAACAATAAGATCTTTTGATGGGCGAGAGCAGTCATTGGTTAGATACTGACATTTTTGGTGGGTAATGTTCACACATATAACATGTACACAACAACAACCAAAAACATGGTCAGCTTTGGATTTATCATCAGTCCTCTCTGTGTTAGTCAGGAAAGGAACACCAAACTGTTTAATTCATACCAGGTGGTTCCCACAGGCCGTTAGAATTGGAGGCCTTTCTGATTTACCACTTTTTAAGCTTGTCTTGTACACAGTGTATTATTCAGGCCGATGGACAGGAACTATTCCTGCTGAGCATCTACTATGTGCCAGGATGGGAGGGAGGGGTGTGTGTGTGGGAGGAAGCACAGTGTGGCAGTCAGAGCAAAGGTTTAGAATTGGGTGCAAAGCTGGGTTCTGTTTCATACTAGTTATATGACCTTGGGTAAGTCATTTGATCTCACAGTGCTTCAGTTTCCTTGTTTAGGACCATCTCATGAGGTTGTTGAAAAGTTTAGAATGCTTCTCTGCAAAACCTTGGAAAAAACTCCTGGCACATAATATGCTATCATTATATACATGATGATAAGCAGAATTTTTAGAATAGACCTTTGATGTGGTTGTTAGTATCGCCAAGCAAGGAAATAATAACAAATGAGAAAGCCAAGACTTGTCCAAGGCCATGTAGTTGCTACTGAGACAGGATCTGACAGCCAATGCCGTCTCAAGTGGCCCATGTTTCGGAGGAAGTTCCCACATCCAGGGGTGGGACTGAGGATCAGTAGAGGGAGTCAGTGAAGACCCCCCTGGTATGTACCTTCATTTGTATGATCTGGACATTCTGGGTATCCTTGATTTATAATTCACTCTGCTCATATTTTCAATGAAAACCTGTGAATATTGTGAATCTTTTTGACAAAACAAAGAGTCAAGATAATTATCCTTTTTTTGCAACTGGAATGGGAGCTACTACTTGACAAATTTCAGCAACTCAATACAAAACATGGTTGTCACAAAGCTATTTTATTTCCAGACCTGTTTTTCCAAGAGTCGGTTCAGTGTTATTCCCCTTAGAGTGGGCTTATCACAAGCACCCCTACTCCTGCCCCTAGCTGAACATAAAGGGAGCCTGTGAAGCACACTGAACTCTTTTTTTTTTTTTAAGAGTTATTTATTCATGCATACAGAACTGGATACAGGTCAGAGGTGCAGGGGCGGTGAGAGGATTCACCAGAGAGAGAGTGGGGAGCAGAACAGGCAGATTGTCGAAGTACACTGCTGAGGGGAGCTGGGGGCGGGTCAGGAGAGGTCCGCTGTGCCATGTGGGTCACCTCTGGACCTCTGGGGCAGGCGGGGATCTAAATCATGCTGAAGTGGCTTTCTGTTCTTAGTGCTTTAACCTGCTGTGCCACCAGGGAGGGCCCCCCCACTGAGCTCTTGAATGCACTTCCCATCCCCTATCCTGTACCACCTGACCTCGGCCAGACCACCCCCCCCCCCAGACTGCCATTACACCCCCGTGACTCTGCACCAGTGCCAACCCCTGTTCTCCCTCTGTCAGTTCCTACTCCCCACAAGATCCTGAGTGATCTTTTGAAGGTGCAAACTGGATCACACCCCCTGCTTGGGCCTCCCTAGCACAGCCCCTGCTGTTCTCAGGCTGTCCCTGCCACCCCTCCAGCTTCCTGCTTGCCCCCATACTCCGAGGTGAGCCTGTCACGCTCTGCATCCCTGCTCTGCCTTTCCTGATTACAGCATGCTTGTACCTGTTTGTTCAATTATCTCCTTCTCTTTCAAGTTCTTCAAACTCTTCGCCACACTGTCCCATAGCCACGTGCTAAACGGTGCCCCAGAGAAATCAGGGTTTCCAGTGATGGCACAGCGGGGCACAGGGGTGTGGCACGTGTCGTTCTTAAGCATGGCTTAGAAGAGAACTGGATTTAAGGCTTTCACCTTTGCCACCTGCTGCTGTGTGGCCTCTGACAGGGGACCTTCCCTCTCCAGGCTGTTTCACCTGGTCGAAGCGGGTGGAGGGTGGATATGAGTTTAACCCTGTGCCTGCCTCCGTGTGAGCACCGTGGCAGTCATGGAGGCAGGGACAATGCTAGCACCTTCATGTGCAGGCTGAGCAGTGACTTTGGACCACTCAAGTTCTCACATAAGAAGGGCTGATGCTTCTGAGTAGGAGACTGGGCTCGGAAAGGCCCTGAAAATGCCAGAATATGGGAAGCCCTCAGTGTGCACCTGGTATTCTTTTATAAAAACCATTATAGTGGTTAATCTTTGGCTTCTCTTCTACTTCCACCTTCGGGAACAAATGACCTCAGAAGACTTGTGTGTGGCTGAAGCCCAACAGAGGACAGGGAACTGAGATACAGAGGGTCCAGCTCAGCAGCTGGAGACTGAGCACTCCCTGGCCCAAAGATCATCTCCTCTCCCTCTTCCAGGCAGCCCCCCGCATGGGAATGTGCAGGCCATCCTCTGGCCAGGCCATCCTCTGATTCACACCTGTCCCCTCCAGCCAGTGCCAAGGCCTTTCCTGTCTATCCACAGTCAAATGGTTCCTTCTGGGGAAAGAAACTCATCCATGGAGGGGGGGTGGCATCTGCCTTGGATATGGCCTTGGGTTCTTGGCAGCTTCTGGGTGTGGGTGTGGGAGCAGAAGATGTGGATCCAGCATGTTTACTCTGCCACTTCTGGGTCCTGCTCAAAATGACCCTGAAATAAGTAACAGAAACTTGCACCCGTGACCCTGGGGCAAGGAGCGGTGTCACCCATCAATGGTTTGGTACAGACTGATGCTCAGAAGACTTTTCCACAACTGACTCTGGAAACCCTCTCCAGGGGTGGGCATCAGACTTACACTGTAGCGGCTGTGACCAGCTTGCAGTTTTGTGCCCTAACCTGCTGAGCCCTCAAGGAGGGCCCTGGACCCTGTGGCTTCTAATGGGCACCAGACCATGTGGTTTTTGATCACCCCAAATTCTTTCTTGCCTCTATGCCTTTGTGTCTGCTCTTCCATCTTAGCAGACTATTATCCCACTCAAATATTACCTTGAGTTGCCCCACCTAAATTAGAAGCCCTCTACGTACTTAGAGTACCCAATCTTTTTCTTAATACTTATTCACAATACTTCTATCTGTGCATTTACTCTTTCCATGTCTTCCCTCTGGGCCCTGCTAGACTATAAGCAAGGATCATGTCACACCCCCATCATGGGCATCTGACATATATTCAGTAAGTGATTTGATTGAGTGTTCCCGGCAATTCAAGAGTCCTGGGCTTTCACTAACGACAGAGAGCTAGTTTTAACTTGCTCAGCTGGATCCTCTAATAAAGGCTATAAACATAAAATGTGGCCAGATTTTACTGAATACAATGACTTCCTTCTAACCCAAGTGGTTTTTCAGCAAAGCTCTGACATTTAAGTACATACTGCTGCAACTGAAAGGACTTACTTCAGCTGCAGAGTTTAAATTAACACCGTAAAAACCGAGAAGTGATCAAATGAACACAGGCTGTTAACAGGTGGCTTCATCTTGGGGAACCATGAACTCACTGTAGACAGCCCCCAAAGTTTACAGACACCCACAGAGGAGCTGTTGCACTGTCCCCAAAATGTGGCCAAGAACCTGAAGTGGACTGTAAACAACAGTTACACAGGGTGGAGCAAAGTCTCACTCACCACCAGCCCTTCCCAAAGAGACTTATCCTGTCACTACTTCTGAAAAAGCTTGAAACACCCCGCAGGGAATAAGAAATGCAGGCTTGGGGGGCTGGCAAAGGGCTTGAACCCTGCCTCTGTTGCACATTAGCCTTTCACAGGAATCTGTCTCTGGAGAACAGCAGATATTCTATTGAGAATAATGGTGCCCTGGAGGTGTAAAAGTGATGCCATAGGAAAAGCTCCCTCGAGCAAAGCCAGCCACTTGTGGATTCCTAGGAAAGTCCATGTTGCTTTCCCTTCCAAGGGCTGGGAGCTACTAGTGCAAGATTAGGGTTGGAAGACTGAGTGTTTTGGACACAAAGCTGTGTGGACATAGACACTGACACAAACAGTTTCCTAACTACCAAATGGAGGAGCTGGACTCTAGGATGTCTCAGATCTCCTGTTTTCCACATTACGTCGTTCTGTTTTTTGTCAGTACTCAAATAATGCCCAGTATCTGAGGCACCTCTGGCAGTGTTGGAAATGGGGAAGACACTGGAAAGCAGGCTGCAGGCTATGGTACGACCATGTTGCGCACTCATGATGGCCCTGCAGTCCATGCCAGAAGGGCACATGAGTTCACACGCCTCCATTACATGCACTTATGAAAGTCCTTCTGAAGTACTGTGTCGAGAAGGATGCCGAGGCTAGCTCCAGGCTCAGTGGGAAAGCATGCCACAATTTACTACTGATGTTTACTGTGGGGACAGGCTTGGTTCCACAGGATAAAATCCCAACTGTTTTCCAGCTTTTATTTTCTTATGAATTTTAATGAGCTCTTTGCTCTTGGCAAAATGTCTCACTGTTCCCTCAGTCCAGAAAGCCTCCTTCCTGCTCTCCATCCATCCAAAGCCAGTCTGGCCACGATCCTTGAAACTCGTGAAACACATGATTTGTACCACTCATGTGGTCCTTATTTCTTGGCTCATGTTGTTCGTTATCTTTTTATGTATAGCTGTCTCACCTAACTTGGCTGTGAAATGCTGAGATGCGAGTAGAAAGCCAAACCAGGCAGACTAGGAGGAGGAAGACAAGGAGGACAGAGGCTGAGACTGAGGCCTGAGGAGAGCTGGTAGACCAGAAGCTCATTTGCATAGTGTCTGTAGCCTCAAATGTAGGCAAATAATGACACCAACCATGGCCAGACAGGATGCTCATCTCAGGTGCACCTCCTTGTCTCACCCTAGTCCTGTCCTGTGAGAATAGGGAGGGGAGAAAGGTCAAATATGGGCAAGGATAAAATAAACCCCAGAGGTTCATGAAAAGCAGGAGTGAAGGGCGTGAGTTAGAGGCAGGGCTGGGATAAGGACAATGTAAACCATGGAGCAAACACTTGCAGCCCTTAGTGTCCAGAGATCGTATTCCTCAGCATGATTTTCAAGATCTCTGTCCCTCCTATTCTCTGCAGCTTCTGTGATGCAATGATCCCAAATTTTCTTAGTTCTAGGGCACACCATGTTCTTAAAGTTCTGCCTCCACCTTATATCATCTTATTGGAAATATTTCCCCCTTCCCACCACTCCATACATCCAGTCATGTTGCTTAGAGATGTCTCTGTCGATGACAGATGGCATATACAACAACAGTTTCAACTGAATATACCATAGCACCTCAAACGTATAGTAGCAGGTTGCATCATCTAGGTTTGTGTGATTACACTCTGACATTCACACAACACTGAACTCACTGAATAATGTACTTTTCAGAACATATTCCTGTTGTTAAGTGAGCATGACAACATTTGCCTGGCTAATTTCGACCTGCTTTTTCTGGATGCCCTCAATTTGGTTAAATGCTTCTGCTACACATGCCTGTAACATCTGCATTTCCTCTTGCACGGCATTTAATGACAGCTGTGTACCTGTGTAAAAAGCATATGTACCCTTTAAAGACATAGAAGGGGGCAGCTGTTTATCTACTACCTGTTTAAGTTACCTTGGTGGTTACTTAGAAACCTCTATGTATTCCTCCTCACTCCCTAAGGTAATTCATTATCCTGAATTTTGTTCATAATTTCCCTACCATCAACTTAAACTACCTATTTTGTTCTACCTGCTTTTGAATGCTATATAAATGGAAGCACTGTGTCCGTATTCTGTAACTTGCTTCTTGCTTCATTTATTTTCAGTACCCTGATGCTCAACTGTATAAAGAGACAGCATTTACTTATGCATCTTCCTTTTGGTTGACAGCCTTCTTGTTCCCTGTATTGTGAGTAAAGCTCCTTGGAACATTCTGGGATATGTCTCTTGGTGCCCAGAGCAGGCACCTCTTCGCATGTTTACACTACAATGGAATTTCTGAGGCTTAGGTCATACACGTATTCAATTTCCTAGGGAAAGTGAAACTCTTTCCAAAATGAATATATTAGTTCCACTCTCAACAGCACAGATGAGAACTCATGTTGCTTCACATCCTTGCCAACATTTGGCATTGTCTAGCTTTTTAATTTTTGCCAATCCAAAGAGCGTGAAATTTTCTCTTGCTGTAGTTTTAGTTGCAACTCCCTGATTATCAGTGAGATAGAGCATTTTTCCTGTTTACACATTCAAAATTTCTGGCTATAAGAGAAGGCCCAAGACCATCTTGCTCTCATTAAGGATTTTTCAGTATTTAAACATGGCCTGGCATGTGACAGGTACTTGATAAATAAGAAGCACATGAGAGGGGACTGATATGTGGGCTAAGCTCTGAGTATGCCATTGTACTACACTCGGTGTTCCCCCGGGTTTCCAAGATTAGATAGCCCATTATTTTTAAGTGGAAGGAAACACTTTAAAGCCTGACAATGCTTATTCTTTCACCAGATCCCAAAGAAAAACGCTCCCTGCGGACACAATTTCCCAAGCCCTCTTCTTGCAGTAAACACTGCCAAAGAGTCCTCTGGACAGAATTGCTGCTTAGAAAAAATGATTCTTTTTCTTGGAAGGTGTTCCTGAGGGGGTCTGATTGGGGGTCAGCCTTAAGAAACACTTGAAGCTGTTTCCCTGTTTGAAAGGGATTCTTCATAACTATCAGGAGGCAGCAAGACAATTTATCTGGCAGAATTCCATGGAGAGACCAGCTGTGTTGGAATGTTTGGAAGCTTTCTGTGAAGAAAAAGTGAAAAGGTTGTTTTGCAGGACTTGAGATTTGCTGAAATAGTTGCTTACCTACAGGAAACCCAGTGGCAGCCAGGTGCCAAGCTCAGCAAACTGGCCCTGCCACACTCAGGGGCCTCAGCTTTTCCTTGAACCCCAATACTCTGACCATAAACAATAGGAACATGGGGTTCATTTCCTCAAGGGAAATACCATGGAGATTGTTTTGCAAACATGTGGTTGTTGAGATTAGAAGCATCTTTTAAATGGTTCCCTCCAAGGAGAGCTTAGTCATGGCTACTTCAAGTCTCTTCTCAGTCAACAGGCCTGATGAATAGTGCACCAACCGAGGTTACATGGACTCAAGACAGAAGAGAAGAAAAGGAAGACATCTGACCTGAGAATATTGGGTTTGGGGACCTGAGCCAGGAGTAGGATGGGTCCAAGGGCGCTCACTAATATCTGTGTGCTCTTCTCCTTCCCCAGAATCCCTTAGAGTCAGGGAGTGCCAAGTGAGCAGCTCAGCTGAGTGAAATGAGAGAGGAAACAACAGCTTTCACTTCCTGGCCAAAGTACACAAGCACCTATGCTTTCCTTTCCTACCTGCTGGGTATTTAAGCCAGACTGACCTTGAAGTTCAAAGATGGGCGACCCACAAGAGAAGAAACCTGAGTCCCTAACTTAACGCTTAAAGAGAAGCTGCCCAGGGGAATGTCTTGCCTTTCAGAGAATTGTGGTATGAGCAGGAAATGAACTTGTCTTCTAAGGGTTAGGTACCACTGTGGCAGCCTGTCATTCCCATGTCTGGTGATTAATACAAGTTGCCAGTGGAGAAAGAGGCAAGTGATTAGAGAGGCTTGGGCTTGGCAGTACTGATAACCAAAAGTTTAGTCTATTGAGTGGAGCTTTGTAATAGAAGGTTCTAGACATAGGGAGAGATTAGGTGTCTGGGAAACGACAGCTTCCTAATTCCAGGTGATCAGTCTTTTTAGAGCAAGACCTCTTTAGAGGCTGAGGAGACAGAGTAGATTAGTCCCTTGGGTAAGTGAACATACTGCAAGGGGTAGGTGTAGTATTAAGACCCTGCAGACCTACAGACTATAGGTGAGAGTGAGGTTCAAGTTCAAGACCAAAGCAGAGGGCAGGACAACAAGGAAAAAGGGGGGACTTGGAGATGACATATGGCTGGGGATTCCTGAGGGAGCCAGAGGAGTCCCATGTGGTTGAATGAACTTCGGAGCAAGCAGGCAAGGCCAGGGCTGCAGCCACACCTCTGGGCCCCATCAGGCAACAGCCCTCAGACAGGGCTGACCTCGTCGAGTCCCATTGCATGAGGTGAGGAGGGCTGGCTAGCACCAAAATTACCCAATCCTAAACTCAGACAAAAGTATTGGCGTAGCTCCAAATCAGACTTCCACGACACGTATGTTAACTAACTATATCTTTGCTTTGAACCAAGATCTCTGCCCATTACCACCGCTGTGAGCAGAGAATAAGAATGAGCTTGATGTCACAGGAACCCAGGAAGTGATTTTTTTGAAATCCAAATAAAACCCTTTGTGTCACTAGCCTAAGAGTCATTTTTGTCAGATAACTTGGCCCAGCCTTTTACTCAGAAGTGTCCAGAGCCCTCTCTGGTAGGTTAAATTCCACTGCTTGCTGTGAGTGCCTTCTTCTTGTACATGTATTTGGCTCTCTCCAGCTGCTATTCAAAGCTGATCTCCTGGACTATGTTTAATTTATACTTTGCTATATGAAGATGAAACACTTACTCATTTAAAATGTTTCCTTTTATATGTCTTTAATCAGTGGCTGTTTCTTTCCTCTCACTGAAGCTTAATCTAATCAGAAACAAATCCCCACACATATGAATAGCTCATTAGTATGTCCCAATGAAATTCAAATTGGCTATTCATATCAGATATCCCCCCACAGCTCCCTCCAGGGTGATACTGGCCAGGGATGACACTTCAGACCAGTATCCAAACACTATTTCCCAGAATAAGTCAGGAGGTTCTTTCTAAATACAGGGTGACCTGGGACCTCCTGGAGGGGAGAGTGCATGCTGTCACCCTCCAGTACAGCAGCAGTGGTCATCCACCAAGTGACAGCAGTCTGTGTGTCACTGAGAGAGCAGAGGCTGGGAGGTTTGACAGTTCTGCAGACCTTTGGTGCTGACATGAGAGTCAGCTATGTGTCTGACCCAACAAGCATCACCCCACCCTCTGCACAGTGGGACCCTTGAGATTATCATGCAGATGGTAAAAATGAAGCTAGCATACTGAATATTCTCTCACTCAGAAATGAAAATTTGTTCTAAGGAGCTTTCTTCTTACTCCACTGGAATTCAGATTAAGAAAGCTGGTGCGCTGGGTCTTCTCTTAAAGAGATTTGCCCTTTTCATGCACATCAAAATGAATTGTCAGCTTGGGTATCATCTCTGAAAGGCACCTACAGCAAATTCACATTAAAAATGAAATTTACAAAGGAGATCAGCATTGCAGTATCGTAGAATCAAAAAGAACCTTACAGATTACCTCCCATCATTTCCCAGTAGAGAAAATTGAGGTTCAAGAGCACATGTAATTTTGATGCAGTGTAGATGTACCCAAGAACTGTACTCTTGGGAGACAGGTCACTGGTTCAGAGCACAGATGCTGGAGTGAGATACTGTTTGTGTCAGGGCCTACATTTTTCATTTGCTGACTTGCTGGCTTTAAGTCATTTCATTTCACCTTCTAACACTCAGTTTCCCAGTCTGTGGAATGGAGACAATGCAAAAACTGTTCTGAGTATTACATGAGGTAATGCGCCGAGAGGGTTTATTTCAATACCCTAGTGTGAGTTTAGGACCCATTAAGTATTTATTGGCTGTCACATAGCATCACTGTAAGATTCCACTGCTTGTAAGATTTCTAACCACTGCAGCAAGAGATTTTCAGGGCAGGAGGAAATACCACATTCCTCTGAGCTCAAGATTTATCTATCCAACTGTCTACACATTACTTCACTTTGTGTGTTCCTCAGAAATCATAAATATATCACGTCCAGCCTAAGTTTTTCTTCTTCATCCCTACCTACTGATCTGTCTCTCAGTCTTCTTCTCATATACCTAGCAGTCTAAGTCTAAAGCCTGCAATTCATTCATAATGATGTATGATGTTCTCTTTCTCCCCCACCTCATCCAATATCACATCAGCAAACACAGTCAGTTGTACCTCCTGAATATAGCTGAAATGTAATCACATCTCCATCTGTACAGCCAATAACCTGGTTCATCTGCCATTATCTTTGTTTGGACAACTGATCAACAGCCTCCAAACTGCCTCCTCTATCCAACTCTTGCTGCCCTTCAAGCCACTGTTTAAAACTATGTATCTGATCCTGTATATTCTCTGCTGGAATTCAACCACGTTATTGAGTATTTGCTATGTGACTGGGACTGCTATTTGAGATGGGAATTTTATCACTGAACAAAAACTACAAAAACCCTGCCTTTCTGGAACTAACATTCTTGCTTTCCATTATACCACTTTCTTGGGATTGAATTATGATTCCCCAAAATTCATGTTGAAGCCCCCAAGTTCTTATGCATCTGCATTCAAGGAGTTGATTAAGGTTAAGTAAAGTCATAAAAGCTCTGATAAAACAGAACAAGTGCCCCTAACAGAGGGAGATACACAGGCTCATGCTCCACCATGTGTGGACACAGAGAGATGCCAGTGGCAAGCCAGGCCCCGCCACGCTGGCCCCAGACTGCAGACTGTCAGCCTGCAGAACTGCGAGAAAATTAATCTCTGTCTCTGGTATTTTTAATGGAAGCCTGAATTGACTAATTTGTACATATTGCAATTTATAACTGTACAATTGCTTTTAAAAAACCCCTTCTATCAGCAGTCTTCTATGTTATACCGTTAGCTGTAAGAGGAAAGGGCCTGTGTTTACTTTTTAAACACTGTATGACCAATGTTACACACGGTCTACCTTAGGTGGCTAGTCAACCAATAAACAATGTCAAATGGACGAAATGATTTAAATATGCTCATAATATTATAAATGGAGTGGCCACATGCTCTGGTTTGCCTAGAACAATATTGATTTATAACTGATATTACTAGTTGTACTCCCTTTCACTTTCAAAAGGATTTTGGTTTGGGCAATAAATTACATACACACGCACACAAACACACATATACTAATACCCAATTCATAAGGCCAACTTGATTTCAGAAAGATTTAAATCCAAGGTATATATTAGTCTTGGAATCATTACTCTATTTTCTCTCCCCTCCTCCATGATTTTCTACATGACTGCAGTTTCAGTACAGTGAAAAGCATGCAAGTCATCAAGACCCTCACTCACTGCTATGCAGCATTTGGCCTGAAGCAGGCACGATGAATCAAGATGGGCACACCTGAGTTCATGTCTCAGCACCTGCAGGCACTGAAGCAAGCAAGGAAAGGGACCAGAGTCCACCCCTGGGACGCTCCACAGCAAAGGAGGCTGCACAGATAGAGACAGGAACTAAGGCAGTAAATGTGTCCTCTGGGGTAGTTTACACCAGGGGTTACTCCTTAGTTTCAGGACCGACTTTACGTAAATGTACGTCTTCCTTTAATAAAAAAAAAAAAAAATAGGTACAGGTAATTTCTGTAAACTGTTACCCATAAGATCCGGGAAAATGGACTCGGAGGTGTCCTGCCACTTTGATGCTTTACAAAATAAAGAACATTTGTCATGGGGGTAGATGTCTCTGAATTCTCCTGCAATTTCAGATTGATCAGTATCTGCTCTTATTAAAGAAAAACCCAACAGAGTTTGGATGATGATGATGAAGAAGAAAATGTTGACGATGATGATGATGAAGAGGAGGAAGAGGGAAAGGAGGGGGATGAAGAATAGGAGAAAAAGGAGAAGCCTGTATGCAGTTTCTACCAGTCATTGTGAAGAGCTCATTCCAGCCTTGCCTGGTGGTCCTTTCCTGAAAAATTAGAGCTGAAATGGAATGCAGGTAAAAAAGCTACCTTCCAGGGTATATACACAGCAGCAGGCACAGACTGTTAAAGGAAAACAATCAAAAAAGAAAAAGGAAGAAGAGAGATAGAAAAAGAACACCTTTTTGTAGCTATACAACTCAGCTGTCTATTGCTGGTCCCCAATGGTTTTTGGCCTTTGTTTTTGCTTTGTTCCCCCCAATCAGGAAATTTAACAAAGAATACTATTATCAAATCCACAGCCTACAATCAAATTTCAATATTGGCCTTTATAACTATTTCCCCCCATGGCCCCAATTTTTTTTTAAGATTTATTTATTTGTACATACAGAACTGGGGTACAGGCTGAGGCTCAGGGGCGGCGAGAGGCTTTACCAGAGACACAGCGGGGAGCAGAACAGGCAGATCGACGAAGTACACTGCTGAGGGGAGCAGCAGGCGGGTCAGGAGAGGTCTGCCGCGCCATGTGGTCACCTCCGGGGCAGGCGGGACTCGAACTCATTAGGAAGTGGCTTTAGCTTCTCAGTGCAGTGCTTTAACCCGCTGCGCCATCAGGGAGGGCCCTTGGCCCAAACTTTTTAAGAAGGCAAATTTCCTTCAATTTGACTCTAAAAACTCGTTATTGCCTCTTCGGTGCATCTTATTAATCTTACCTTCCTATGCCGCCCTCATTGAACACAATTAGAAAAACATCAGCCTGAAGACCTGACCGAGTGAAAAACTGTTCATAGACACTTCTCCCTCTTCTGCTCCCCACCAGGTCTAGCTGAGTGCTTCATTATGTACATTTTTAATTGCTTTGTTCTTTAGAGATTAATTTTGCACTTATCTTTACTAACCATAAACTTTTACAATATACTGTTAAACTGTGTCTGGTGGACGCCAAGTTGGCAATTGCAGAGTCACTCCATGGCTGGCGTGCTGGAGATAATGTGGCCAGCAGAGGCCTTCCTCTCAGTGCTTTCGGATGCCTCCTGGCCACTGGGCTTCACAGAATGACTGGTTCCAGTTGCTAGGGGACCCAAACTTTCCTCATGCATGAAGACTCAGAGGTTTAGGTTTCATTAGCCCCAAGATGCTCACAACTCAAGGTCCCTAAAAATTTCAGACCCCACAGAGGCCAAGGCTCGTGGCACAAATTCCAACAGAGCGGGGCTAGCCAGAGCTCAACCCTTAGAAGGAAGGGATAACTGAACCACCCATTCCAGGTTCAGCTGGTACTTTCCCAGGGCATTGGTGCTTGCCCTCTGCCACAAGAAGTCACTAGGCCACTGCTGTCCTCTACTCAAGCGCAAATAAAGTGTCCACATTCCTCACTTCCCATCAATGTCCATCTTTCTATCCAAAACTCCCCTTTCTTAGTCACTTAAGTCTCCCATTCTCAGCATCAGTTTTGTCATCTGTAATTACTCCTGTAATGACTAGGACAGGTTAGGTCTTGACCTTCAATGATCACCCAAGCTATTATTAAGATCCGACACAATCCCAAAGGAATATGTAGATAACATTTGAGCTCAAACTTTGAGTCCCTAAGAAAGTTTGTTCAGGAAGCACATAAGCCCACAACTTGACACTGTGTTGCTGTCTTTGGAAATCCTTGGCACCAGAAGACTGCATGTATGAATCCTGGCTCATCTGCCAGCAGTCTATGGCTTCTCAAGGACAATGTCAAAACAGATTCCAATTCATGATAAAATGATGCAAACAACTGGCAGGGCTTCCTGTTGTGTACACACACACATACACACACATACACACACACGTTATTCCAAGATCTCGGGTTATTATGAACTCTAACTCCAACTGACTTGGACCAACAAGCCATATCATTCAGGAGCAACCAGAGACTAAAATCCAATTTAAGGTATTTAATTTTCTCAGTCTTTAGGGAATGGGAAGGATTTAAGAGAATCTACTTGCAGTCTTTTTATCAGATGTGGTATCTGGGGTTCCCCTGTGACTGCCTCAGCTGAGCAGGGAAGCTGGTGCCACACTCCCCACTTCCTTCCCAAGTCTAATTTTGCCAGCAAGGATTAGTTGTTTCACCTGAGTCTGTGCTCACTAGTGTTTTTAATCATTTTCCTCCTGGCTACATGAGAATAGTCCTGCTGCTAGCAGGTTGCTGAGATGACTGAGACCTCCAAGTCAAGGCCACTGGGAAGAACCATAGAGTCTCTTGTGTGCTTCAATTCGCAGGAGGCTTGGCAAGCACATAGGAACCTGATCATAATTTTAGCAAAGTCTCTAGCCCTTTAACCTTAGATGTATTTTGTAAAAGTCTCTGATAATGGTGATGCCTGTGCTAGGCAGTGGCTCAGAACTTCTTTCCTTTCTCTTCTCTCTGGCTCAGGCTCTTTGAACCCAGAATTTTGACTTCTTGTCTGTGTCTGGCTCCTCTCATTTTTTAGTCCCTCAATTTGCATCCTTGGTGACTCTGTCAACTCTGGCTCTCATCTCGGTCACTAACCAATTCTGACTGCAATCTCTTGTGAAGATATTGTATAGTATTATTGATGTAGCTTTCAGGCCCAGGAGGGATCTGGGCCACATCATCAAGCCCTGAAATGGTACTGTGGTTATTTTCCACTTAAGTTAGGCCCTAAAATTAAACTTTATGTGACAGATAACTTGAAACCACAAATACTGAGATGGACAAATAACATGATACAATGATAAGGCCTGAGCCTTGAAATCAGTCAGCTGGTTTACTCTTGAGTCACCTGAGGAGGCAGTTAATCTTGTTACTTCCAGTTTCCTAACTTACAAAATGAAGACTCACTAACAACCGGGACTCACTCCCGGGGCTCAGGACAAATGAATGAGTTAATACAGAAAATCATGCATTGCTTAACCATGGGGCTACATCCTGGAACTGGGTCCTTGGGCAATTTGGGTTTTTTGCAAACCAATCCAGGTCATTAGAAGTTTCTCCATATCCAATATAGGACCTTTTTGAATTTTTATTAGTCTCATTGTTTTCAATGAAACTGATTCTTTCACAGCTTCCATCAGTTTGTTGTTCTTCAAGCTCACAGCGATGGTGGAGTGGGACATGCCTGACTGGCAAGTAATGACCATCATTAATTTTCCACTTTGATGGTCTTTAATCAATTTTAATTTTGCTTCCAGGTCAGATGCTTGACAGGTTCTCATACTGGAAGCAGTCACAGTAGATTTTGCATGCAGAGGAGCCATGAAGAACAAACAATGCTGAATTAAATCAAGTACAAGGGAAAATGATGCGATCAAGAGACATAGCAAACATGAGATCTAAGAGGCTGTGCCTGACATAAAATGCTACATCACAATGGTCATAATGTCATGAGGCAATCGGAGTTTTTTTATATTTTGTCTGTTCCTGTTGTATATGCATTCTGTCCTTGACTGGTTGGCATATGACTATACAAAATGGTGGGTCAATAGCACATAATAAATGAACATTCCGCCTCCCCATTATTGTCAGTTGATTATTATTAGTGCGAACATCATCATCATCTTCATACTGTGGTCTCATCTTGATCATTAAACTGCTATCAACTGTGGAGTTTATGCTGTTTTATGAAATAATAACCTTCTGTTGTCCATGAGTTTATATCATTAAACCAAAGCTTAGATGGTCCAGGCCTAGAGAGACCAATGGAAATGGTTTATCTGAACTCTCTCAGCTCCAGGTCATTCATCATAGTGTGTGTTTTCCTTTTACTTAAGTCACCAATGAAAATGTGGACAAGCAGGATGAGAGCAGAGCCCCACCGCAGGCTGCCTTCTGGATTGCCAAGGACCAAATTTTCCTCATCTCATAGTTCTCCCCTCATGTTTCTGAGCCTCCATTTGAGCCTCAAGTCCTAGGACTGATCCCTAGTCCCCAAGTTGAGAATTCAGCCACAGTCATGCTCCTTCTCAGCCATCAGTCTATACACGCCACCCCAATTTCTGGAATATCTGTCTCCATTTCCCTTGGAACTCAGCCAAAATGTCACCTCCTCGGTAGAACCTCACCCAGTTCCAAGGGTAAAGTGGTTGTTGCCTCGATGGCAACACAAACAAAATGTCTCATCTCTGCCATTTTGACCCTCAGGGGATTGTGCCTTACTTTGTATTTTAATTCAAATTATACTCATCGTGGTAAAATTTTTATCCAGAAAATATTTTCTAGAGTAAATATCACTCAGTAATTTAATTTTTTTTCTTGGTTAATCTTCTTTATAATGTAATTAAATTATACTTCCTTTTATACTAATTTTCCAATTTTATATTACTGGAATTCTTTTCATTGGGGTTAAATACATTTTTTGTGCTGACTCATCTATCAGTATTTTTCTTTTTATTCACATCACATTTTATAATTATGGCCTCCATGTGGAGTTTTCTTTTGAGGTTGTGATTTCAACCAAGTTTTGTTTCCCTGAATCATATTTTGTCAGTATAGATTATTATACTACTGTTCAGTCTACAAATTTTTAATTTCTATTTGTTGCTTTAGTTTCTGTTGCTTATTTTTACAATGAATTATAGCTTAGAAAAATAACAATAGTTTGCATTTCTTGTCTTACAGAATTTTTTTAGGAATATTGTGAGGAAAAGAGTGAGCAAATTCTCTGAGTTATACACTTAGCTATAGTTACTATTATTAAATCAAAGAACACAGAAGCCCTTGAAGTAAAAATGGAGGGAGGGGTTAAAACATTCTGTTTAAGCTCATGACACTTTTATAGTTTTCTACTAGACTGTATTTAGAAGATGGTAAGGTGGTTATCTTATCTATTAGACTAAAAGCCACTCAAAGACAGTGTCGGTACCGTTCACATCTAGCTTCATAGCATCTGGAAAGTATATCTAAAGAATATGTATGAATGAGTGAATGAATGAGTGAATGAATGAAGCCACAAAGAGATGGTGAGAAATTCTGTCAGATCAGCTCCTGAGGCCATTACACTACTGTTAATTACACACAAGGTATAACAGTTTCTAAAGCTTCTTTCTTGATTTCAAATCTTAACTTTAGCATTCACTGGTCATGTGACCTAGGGTAAGTTACATCACCTCTTGATGCTTCAATAAATCTACCTGTAAATGAAGACAGAAAAAGCATTTACTGTATACATTGAGTGAGTTAACACATGTAAAGTAAATAGGACAGAGGATCACTTATAGTTACTGCTATGTTATTATTAACTATTGGCATTAAATCTTCTTTCTAGAGACACTAAGAGGTAGTTATGCTTTGAACATGTCCTATTACAAAACTCTCACATCCTACTAGACTTCCCTTCCTTTTGAAAAAAAAAAAAAATGGTTCCAATACTTGTTTTTATAGTGAATTGATAATAATATCCATTATAACTTTTACCTGTTTTTCATAGCTCTGATATTCTGAGCTAATATAGGAAACATTCTCTTGTATTTGACCTTCATATTTACAATCTGTTCACTGAACACACATTAGGTTCCATGTATCCTTATGAAGATTAGGTAGCCATATATCCTGACATCACTTAAAATCTAGTCAGGAAAGAAGATTTCCATGCTACCTGGTTAGCAGGCCAGAATGCAGTTTACAATCATTTATAAGTTTGGACTTGCAAACACAACATATAGGTTATATAAATGAAATTGTGTGATAGTAGTACATGACTATAACGACAAATTGGTGAAATCAAAACAGAAAATCCAGAAACAGAGCCAAAAATATATGGCAACTTAGTTATGGCTAAGGTAATTTTGCAAACTAATGAGAAAATGGTGTTATTTTAAATGGAAGCTGTTAATAACTGCATGCCCATAAAGAAAAATAAGACATGTGTACATTCCTCATATCATAATTAGGATCAAACTTGAAATGGATCAAAGAGTAAATTCTCTATAATCTGATAGTTTTTCTATGTCTAAACTCTGGAGGTAAGAACGGAAAAGACTGATACATTTGCATATATATGAAATCTGTTATATGGCAAAAAACACCAGAAGCAAAATCAAAAGATAAGTAACAAACTGGGAGAAAATATTTGCAGTGTATATGATAGGCAAACTATTACCATCCTTAATGTATAAAGAGATTTAAAAATAGAGAAAAGACTAACAATTCTACAGAAAAGTAGGCCAAAGATATGAAAAGCTCTTGGAAAAAGAAATGCAAATGGCCTTAATCACATGAAAAGCTGCTCAACCAAGTTCTTAATAAGAGAAATGTAAATGGAAACTACATTGAAAGCCATTTCTCATCTGTGCGATTGGCCAAAACCCAAATACTCCATAACACATCTTGTTGGTTGACTGAGGAAACTGACATGTTCATTATTGCCAGCGGAAATAAGCACAATGTCTCTGGAGGAGTACTTGACAATGTCTAGCAAAATGATGCATGCGTTTTCCCAATGACCTCCACTTTTAGGAGTCTATGAAAACAATAACCCAGTAGCTACATGAAAAAATTTACAGGGTTATTGCTTATAACACTATGACCTCAAACTGGTAGAATAAAGTATGGAACATTCATGCATTGGAGCACTATGCAGCTATAAAAAAGCAGTGATGACTATATCTATCACTTGTCTGAGAGAAATATATATATATATATATATATATTTACTTATCTATGCTTATAGAACTGGATTACAGGTCAGAGGTGTGGTGGGTGACAGGATTCACCAGAGACAGAGTGGGGGAGCAGAACAGGCAGACTGACAAAGCACACTGCTGAGGGGAGCAGCGGGTGGGTCAGAAGAGGTCTGCCATGCCATGTGGGTCAGCTCCCTGGCTGGGGATCAAACTCGTGCTGCAGTGGCTTTGTAGAGCTTCATAATGTGGGGTTTTAACCCATTGCACCACCAGGGAGAGCCCTGTTCTTATATATTTTAAAGTGTAAAGTAAAGGAAACAAAATGCTGATTTTAATGGAACTAAATAACATATATAGAGGACAGTGATAAAAGGTAGACTTTTCTAAATATGCTTTCTTTTATGAATTTGACTCTGGAATTAAATAGTAAGGATTAAAAATTAATATAAAGAGACAATTTTTGAAAAACAAGCACAAAATGAAACAAATTAACCTGTTTACTAGGTTAGTAGGATAATCACACTGAGAGGAGCTATTCTAGATGACTTTAAATCACAGTAATTCACAGTAATTTGACGGTATACCTCTAGTGCAATATAATCTAAAAACAAAAAGGAAATGCAAAAAAATTAAACTGTTTGTAGTAACCATATTGTAGGGGGGTAGTGTTGTTACAAGTATTCTGAGATAGTTGTATGCATACTGGGAAATAAAATAAAGAAGTAATTACATTGGTGTCATTAAGAACCAGAATTTTTGGCATGGAAGAAGGGAAATATATGTAACATCAATGAGTTTAAGTAAAAACCATTTAGTTCTGAACTTGAACCAGAGAGATCTATCATGAATGCCTGGAGTATTTTATCCTTGATAATAACATTCTAGCTCTGACTACTGAAACGACCTAAAAATGTGGACTAACCCATTTGTACTCAGATTATGCTTTCAAATACTATAAAGTGCCATTTTTCATTTAAAAAAAAAAAGTCACACTCCTTGGGGAAATAGCTGATTACAGGTATGCAGCAGGAAATGTATGGAACCTGGAATTTCTTGTTGGCAGGGAAATGATTAAATGACTCAGGCTCCCAATAGCCAAAGGTGGAAATTCTGTAAATCAACAAAGGATATTAAATGCAATGAAATAAATTACAACAAATATCTTTAAATCTCTGAATTCATTATAATATTAAAAAAAAACATAATTGGCCCTTTTTGAAAATGGTAGAAAATTAATTCATTATTTTGAAAGCTATTACAGAATTATTTATCTGAATTTTATACATAAACTTTATTGCACTCCCTGGTAACCAAAGAATGGATGACTGTAATATTTTTCACTAATAAGTCAGTAGGAAAAATAAAATAAAAATACTCTCATTTTGGGGCCCTCCCAGTGGTGCAGCGGGTTAAAGCACAGCACTAAGAAGCTTAAGACATTTCAGCATAAGTTCGATCCCCGCCTGCCCCAGAGGTGATCCACATGGCGTGGCAGACCTCCCCTGACCCGCCTGCTGCTCCCTTCAGCAGTGTTCTTCATCAATTGGTCTGTTCTGCTCCCCACTGTCTCTGGTGAATCTTCTCACCGCCCCTGCACCTCTGGCCTGTACGCCAGTTCTGTAATGCACAAATAAATAAATAAAAAAAAAAAATACTCTCATTTTGTAACTCCAAATGAATGACTGGTTCTAGGACACAACCAGCAAGAACAGCTATTATCACTGATAGTGAGACACATGACATGAAACACATTAGACAAGAACTATAAAAATACTGCCTATGAAATATTCTTGCTGCAGAACTGAACATACCTCTAAAGATCTAACCACACTTTCACAAGAAATACACGGGGTAGAAGGATATGTTATGTGACATGAGGAGGACACTACCAGGAAAATTTAGCTGATGAGAGTCTCTACAGGACAAGTGGCCTGATCTCTTTAAAAGTAAATTACAAGGGGTAAAAGAGAGATGGAGAAAGAAATTTAATAGATTAATAGATGCCTGAAAGATACAGTAACCAACTGAATCAAAATTGCAAAACAAAATGAAACAAAAATTAGGGGAGAATTTTGGAAATCTGAATACTGATAAAGGATTTGATGGTTTTAGGGAACTGTTTCAACACTTTCAGACTGGAAATACTGATATGGTCATGTTTTTAAAAGTCTATTTTAGGTGCATATTGACAGATTTTCCTCAGAATAACTGGAGTTGGGAGAAGAATGGGTAGGGCTAGAGATTAAAATCAAACTGTTCATCAGTTGACAATGTTGAAACTCAGATATTTATTTTACTATTCTATTTTCTGCAGATGTTTGAAATGGGTTTAAAATCCCACTTATGATTAAGAACCCAGAATATGGAATGCAGTACCTTGGATAGGACATTACTTGTTGAAGAGGACATTTAAACTCAGGTTCTATATTCCCTTCCTATATGAGGGACCACAGAATGTGTTACTATTGGCTCAATGAAACCTGAAAGGAGGCAGAAATGACCTACCCTTATCTCCAAGAATCTAAGGCAGTAGTTTTCTTAGCTAAGGCTAAGGAGAACCTAGGTTTATCCAATTGTTTCTTCTCAGCAGGGACTGTGAGTCTTGGTGAGTGTCACTTAGAACCAAGTGAACAGTGTCTAGTATCTAATAGCAGGATCCTCAGTCATGGCAGTGTGGTTAGCAGATAGATCCTAACTAGACTGTCCTTACTACCTGGGTTTGGCTGTTTCCTGCTATGTAGCCTCTCTTGGTTTCTGAAGCTGCTTCTCCAGACTTACTAATTCTATGAGCTCACCAACAACCTAATAAATTACTTTTCTCTTTAAGTTAGTCTGGGTCAGTTTTCTTATTTAAGCATAGATTCCTGAGTGTTATCTGAATAAAAAGTTAGTAGAACTATAATAATGTAAATGAAAGTATGCCTTAAAAAACAAGTTCTATATAGGGCCCTCCCTGGTGGCGCAGCTGGTTAAAACACAGCACTAAGAAGCTTAAGCCACTTCTGCATGAGTTTGATCCCCGCCTGCCCCGGAGGTGACCACATGGCGTGGCAGACCTCTCCTGACCCGCCCGCTGCTCCCCTCAGCAGTGTACTTCATCGATCTGCATGTTCTGCTTCCTATTCTGTCCCTGGTGAATCCTCTCACACTCTGCATCTCTGGCCTGTACCCCAGTTCTGTATGAATAAATAAATAAATCTTTAAAAAAAACATCAAGCTCTATATAAACTATATAAACTTGTTTCTATAAAAAAGCTCTATATAAATGTGTATACATATATATATATGTATACACGTATAACAAATATAATCAGATATTTTGTGTAGAGCACTTTATAGTTTACAAGTATTTATATTGATTTCTTATTATCTTTATTGTTAAAATAATGCTTATAGTAATGAGATAAAGCATAAAGAGTAATTCATGTTTTGGATAACAACCACATTTTAAATCTTATAATGCTATTAGAATAATAATATGTGGTTTGCCTACAACACTTGATTGCTATATGCAATAAATAGGATAATTGTAGAGAAACAATTTTGACAATACAGATGAAATGCATTTCCACTGACACTTAGTTGACACTGAAGCCACAGATGAACATAGACAAGGGCTCAGGGATCTCTCATAGCTGGTGTTAATGTGATTTGTAAAGTCTATGCCTCCTACTATGTACATAGCTTCATCTTACACGACCTATGCAATAGCCACTAGAATTTTTCCGGGATGTGGGCACACATTTGATTCTCCATGGCTGAAGAAGAAAATTATGAGAGGGGATGAAACCTGGCAGACTAGGGCAACAGAATGACATTATGGATTTAGAATAAAGTCATTAAGAAACCTCAAGCACAAAATTCTGCTTGATTGACCTATTAAATAAGGATATCCAGATAAGAAGAACCCTGATGGATTTCTGACCAAAGGTGAAGCCAGACAGCTGGGTTTCCTCCTGTTTTAGATATTGCTCAGGTACATGGGACAGGATCATTCATAGGGACAGATCCTACACCAAATCAGATCTGATGAGGAAAAGCAAAAGCAGTTAAAAGTTGTCACTGTGACTTTGATATTCTGGGTGAACCAGAATAAAGACAATGATCCAGCCTTTGAAGAAGGTAGAAAAAGGTCAGTTATACTGGATAATGAAAAAGCTATTTGAGGCATTATAAGAGCAGACCATACTCTAAAGAGACAGATGATAACCAATGTTCCAAGACAGACTCTGAAATTCCAATAAAAAACATTCAGATAAGGAATCAGTGATACAAATATGACCAAGCAGATGTTCAACAGAGAGCCCTGTCTAGTTGACAATCTTCTCTGTGATGCATGCCAAACAATTCAATCTAGTCAAGAGTCAACCACAGCCAGGACAAGATGGAGAGACTAATCTTGTGTAACAGCCTGCTCTGGACCCCCTGGGTTGGGCGTGGGTAGCAGTAGTTGAGCTGACACAATTTCCCTTCTCTTTCTATCTCTGTGGTTTCCATTCCAGAAAGGTGAAGAGAGCTGCTATTTATATTAAATAATTTAATCTCAAGGAAAGATACATACACTTGTCTTACAGACCAGTTTCCCTTTGTCGATTTCATGCAACACAATAGTAAATCAAGGACAAGGAGGATGGCGTTATCAAGAGAGAGTTGACATTGGGTGTATCAGGCTGCAGTGGTCTAAAATGTAATGTGAGGAGGCAACAGTATCACGAGGCAATCGGAATCTGGGGACCATCATTGCAAACGTGCGCCATTATTGACTGAAATGTCATTCTGCGGTGCATGACTGCCTATGTGGGTATTTTTATAGTCGTCGTCCATATAATCTTTCTTTGATATATTGCCAGCTCTTCTTATTTCTCACTCATTTCATTCTACTTAGCCATAGCAATTCCCTTTCTTTCACACCGAGCAGTGGACTAGGCAGGAAGACTAGGCAGAACTGATTGCAAAATAAGAATAAGGTTTTAACGGGGACTCAGAAAACAAGCTTGTGAATTACGAAGAATGAAAATACTGCATGGATATTGTAATAATCTGCAGAAAGGATTGTTCAAAGGGCCTTTATCCTTAGATCACAGTGCTATGTCTATCTAGTTTTTCAAGTCACAAAGATCTCTACCTCTTCTATGTTGTGTGACCTTGAAAACATATATAAGCTTTTAACTTCATTTTTTAATCAGGCGGAAAAAACCAGGTATTAAAATAGCAGGTACTTTTTAGGAATGGATGACACAAATGCCCAGCAGGATCCCTGGCACAGAGTAGACATTCAATTATTCTTCACTAACTCTATTCGCATGTTCCAAATATGTAAGGACTTTGAGTTAGTAAGTTGCCTCTGAAGTGAGTAAAGCATCTATCCATCATTTCTATACCCAGTCTTGTGTGGTCATTGAGGGGCGCTCTTAGATGAGGAAACCAAGGCATTTAGATGTTAATTTGTAAAGCATTAAAACACACACACACACACACACAACACTAATAACCACACAAGCATAGATGTTAGAAATGACCAGTCACTCTGTATCCTTTAAAAGAAACTAGAATTTGAACCAACTAGCCCTGCCTTCTGTTTTCAGCTCTGCCAGCCAATAGATTGTGGGGTCTCTGCTTAAAAGACATCTTTCCTTCAACTCCAATGACCCTGCATCCCTGTCAAGCGAGAGGAAAGGAATGGAGGGAGGTAGGGAGGAAAGTCAGGTACCATTTTACACCCTGAACACAAAACAACCCAAAGAAGAATTAACATGTCTTTGAAAGCTTTCCCTAAACTCACACTCAGACAGATTTCTAGTCTAGGAATGGAAAAGCCAGAAATCTTCCACCTCCATAATTGGCTCACATACATGTTGGGAGCAGAGTTCACAAATCTAATTCCTTTCTCCATTCCCAGACATTTTTTCTCAGAGAGTGTAAGTGACTAAATGCCGTCCTGCCTGCTCAGCCAATTCCTGGCAGCAGCTCCTAGTGAAAAAGATTATGTCTGGGGTGAGCATTTATCCTGGAGTGGTGCTGAAGTGAGATGGTGAGAGCGTAAATGGTGAATAAATGACCAGTGTAGAAAGAGCTGGAGAAATGAGGGTGATTATGCAGGTACTATCTTCTATGAATATATTAGCTCTCCAATAAGCCCATGTATTTTGACTACCTCCAAAGCATTCTCTCTGGGTTTCAGTGAATACAGATGTCTGGAAATATCTTTTAAGCATAGCTTCAGACAAGCCATTCCTGCTGCCAGATCACAAAGCCTTAGTATTAATTGTGGCTGGCAAGTCAGGTCCACACACAGCCTGCCAGCCACTGCAGGTGAGATGATCATGGGAGGTGCCCACTTCCCCTACAGGACAAGCAAGGACTGTCCAGTGCCAGCTGACTTCCCAGTGGGGCGGGAGGTCCCAGGTCAGAGTTGAGGGGAGGATGGAATCCTTAATGGAAACTGGCGGAGCCAGATACTGACACTACGGGACCAGAGGGCAAGAGTAGAGTCACGTTGGGTAGAGAGTGGTCTACATGGAGGGCTGGCAGTAAGGCAGAACATCTCAGAGGGTTTCCAGAATACCACAGTCTGGCAAGCCTGCTATGTATGGGTATGCCAATGCCCCGCAGAAAGACTGGTACTATCTTGGGAAGCCATAGCATGAATATTGAGTCATTTGTGAGGTTAGGACCACTCCCTGGACATAGGAGTGAGTTTCCCTTAGGGTTAGCCCTGAGATTCCCACGTTATAGCTGTCATCACTACCTGTAAACACTTCTTGTATCCATTCCTAAGAGGTGGGAAGGGGTTCCTCTCAGAGTTACCTTTTCAGGGAAAGAGGTCTGAGTCGAGGAAATATTTCTAAAGGATGAGAAATTAAATGATGTCTATTGTGGATTCCCAACATAAGCTGACAGCTGCAAAGATTACTGGACTTTGGGGTACAGTAGTGGACACCACTGAGGAATGGTGTCAGCTAGGAACAGGCCTGTGGGTCTGAGCAGCTCACAGTAGGGTCAGAAACCAGCATGGA
The DNA here is from genome assembly GCF_000260355.1 of Condylura cristata. NCBI lineage: Eukaryota > Metazoa > Chordata > Mammalia > Eulipotyphla > Talpidae > Condylura > Condylura cristata. The sequence continues at coordinate 31,918,686 of NW_004567116.1, read as the reverse complement.
GTGAGCCTGTTGCGTCTATACCCCATAGGTTTATCTGCCTGTAACCCTCTCTTACCGCCTTTAGGAAAGTTCTGTGGGCCACTGTGGAGGAGACAGAGATCATCAGAGTGCGAAATCCTAAGAAGGTGACTCTGAGAGTAAAATTTACCCAGCCATTGCTTAGTGGCTGTGGTCTTTTCTCAGAGGACACCTTTGTTCACTCCTAAGGAGCTCATGTCTGATTTTAGCAAAGACACTGTACCCTTGAGATGGGAGTTCAACTCTCCCACACCCCACTCCCAGACAGAGCAATTAAGAACACCCTCTTCTTTTTGAAAAATGTACAGAACCCCCCTCCCATTTTCCTATCAGGTCTGGTCACAAACACACGGCCATGGTTACTGACTAGACATACAGAATCAGTCTGTGGTCCTCAACCTTGACCCCATTTCTCCATGCCAAGCTCATTTACCCACTGGGGAGCTGAGCCAACTTCTATGAGTGAGAAAACCTGCTCACCCTGATCCCAAGCTCGACATTCTCGCCTCCGTAGACCTCCATGCCTTCATCCAGTAAGCCGATCTCCTGGAAGTACTGCCGGTCCACGATGAAGCACCCAATGAGGGCTGGGCTCCTGCAGAGGTGCGGGGACATAGGCCAAAGGTTAGCAAAGGGGCTGCCTCCTGGGGAACGCAGAAGTCCAAGCATAAAGGACCTGTTCGCTCCCTTCCTCTGCTATCAGAGCTGGTGTGGACCTTGTTCTCCGAGTGGCCCTCCAGGGCCCACCCTCACCAACCATGCAAGGAGACCCTCAGGGCAGAGGCAGACAGCTCCTGTGCTGGGGCTGGCGGTGATTTCTGGTGGTGCTTGTTGGGTGTGTTGGTCCAGAGACATGGAGGTCATTCTGCTGGGTTAGACTGAATGGCTATATTTCTAACTTCCCTGACCTGTGAACCCTGAACTTGCACGGCCAGTTGGTTTCTGCCAACGTTCCTACCCTTCCCCACTTTGTGTTCTGCATGTCTTTTAGAAACACTTCCAAATGACTCCATTTGGAAAGACTAGCTGGGGTTAGTTATTATCCAAAGGGCTTTGGATAATGTGATAATTTGGATTTTATCTGTAGGTAAATAAGTGTCCACAGAGAATTTTAAGTGGGGCAGTGATGCGAACAGATCTGTATTTTCAAAAAGAACACAGGCAGTAGCAGGTGACTGACGGGAGGAGATTGGGTGGTGGAAACCAAAAAATCCAGTTGGAAAGCTTGTTGTTATATCCCAGTGAGAAATGACAAGGATTTGGAGCATCAGGAATGGAGAGAGGATTTGTCTGAAGACCTATTTTGATGTTCTAATCTCAACATATTTCAAAACAGATGAACTTTGAGAGCAAAAGAGAGAAGGATGTCAGCAGGCTCCCTGGCTGGAGTAGCTGGGGCGGCTACTTAGTAGTGGCTATAGAGAAAAGCTGACCTCCATATACCTGTAGGGCCCTAGGGGGCAATCCCCTACAGGCAGGGCTTTGGTAGGCAGCCTGGGACTGAAATTCAACAGGAGTCTTAGACTGGAGGGCACCTAACAACTGGTAACTGGCCAAGGAACAGGAGGCCTTACTCAGTGAGAGCAGGTAAGGAGCTCACTGGCTGGATGCAGACACCTGACTCAGGATGTTACAGGCAGCCATTCACTTTGCTGAGAGCATTAACTCGCACAATTTTACATTGTCCCATTGCATACTGCTAGCATTTCTAGCTCTTGCAGCATCTTATCAGCTGGTGGCTAAGGATGTGAAAGGGAAGAGAAAGAAAAGGAAGCATCCCTAGCAATGAGAAAATTGTCAGCCACATATTTTGCAGGTCATTTCTTTTGGAGAATATTATGCATGAGGTTGCCCAAGCCTGGGGTTCCCTGTCCTTTCTCCTTTCAAATCACATTTTATTCTGAATGATCTCATCTTTCATAGTCTGCAGGCCCCAGTGAGGTCATTCCACCACAATGCTAACACAGGTTGAGTATCTAGGGGTACATTGATCCTGGCCTTGGACGAGTGCTAAGGCTGTGTTATCTCTGAGAGAGGTTCTGTAGTTTCCAATTCCACAGTCGTGAAATGGAATCAATGATAATCTCTCCGAGTGAAGATAAGGCCTCCCTGGTGTCACAACAACAGGTTAAATCACAGTGCTATGAAGCTATTTGCAGTGCAAGATAGCTGCAGACAGCAATCCCCAGCCAGGGAGGTGACCCACATGGCACGACAGACCTCTCCTGACCCACCCAATGCTCCCTCAGCAGTATATTTTGTTTGTTCTGCCTGTTATACTTCCCACTGTGTCTCTGTTGAAGCCAGGCACCTCGGGCCTGAACCCCAGTTCTTGTATTTATAAAGAAAAAAAAATCTTTTTTAAAAAGAGCTAAAATAAACAATGTAAAGCATAACTGGAATTCAAAAGATCATTTTTAAAAATATATAATAGTTTATTTTTACATCATTTTGTACATTTAAAAGATCGTTTTTTAAAAATGGTCTTGAACACTGAAGAAGTCCAAAGACTCCCCTCTGTAAATGCATGGTGATTTAAAAACACCAGCCTGGCAGAATAGGGTCTCAGTGGTTTTTTTTTTTTTTTGGACACTCCTGAAATGTTGAGCATGACAGAATAGTCCTAGGACATGCAAGAAGGGCCTGCCTCAAATGACCAGACCTAGTCAGGGAAAGAACATGGTCTACAGTTACCCTGGGGTGAGCACAAGCCACCTGTGCTATCTATTACTGACTAACCAGTTAGGGATTAAGCAGACTCAATTAGTGTGAAATGTTATTAATTTATACCTCCTCAAATCTCCAAAAAGATTAGAAATAGCTTTTAGGAAAATGGAAAATACTTTGAAAAGTGAAATAGATAACTATCTGGAAAGACCAAAATTCACAACAAATGTGGGTCCACTTAGAATGCATTACAGTGTGAGGTGCTCCTTCATGATTCTTTAAGTAGATCTACAAAGCTGGCTCTGAGATTCCTGGTGGCCAAGATGAATGTGAATAGAGATGGTCCTAGAAATAAGATTTACAGTTTTCATGCAGCCATGCCATCCATACTTATTTATCAGGGATAGCAAAGCTTTCTTTGATAAGCAAATTGAAAGAAATTTCTCAGGTTGTTCTTCATAATTTCACTTTGGGAGATAGTGAGTAACTATCTCAGAGACATCACTTCAGAATGCAGTGGAAGTATTACTGGGATTTTTCCCCACAACTTACATACAGCACATATAGGCAAAGCACTTCAGTACATTTCCAAAGAAATAGAAGCTGAGGTGGGTTAGATAAATTTTACAATCCATAACGTTCCATGGGGCTGTCTTCATCTAGACGTAAAACCAGGACTGTTCTCCTCCAAGCCTTCTACAAATAGAAGGTCTCTCAGTCAAAATTTGGGTTAAAAAAAATGGTTGATGGAAAATTTAAATTGAGATGATATTTTCTATCAAAGAACTAGAATGTAGGATTCCTGATTGAGGCCAGGTGGCTAGCAGAGATGAGCAGAACAGAAGCTGCAAATACCAATGCAGTCTTCTCCCAGAACACTCACATGTCACACTATTTCTCTCTAAAAGTATTTAGCAGACCTGGGGGCAGAAGTGAGCCGCCCCACCCCAGGTCTGAGCACAGCAGGCCATATCGCAGGGATGACAGGAAGACACAGAAACTGGTGGCCTGAGTTTTAGTCCTGCCTCCACTGCCCAGAACCTTTGCAGGGACGTTCTCTTTACCCTCTTCTAATTCAGTGACAAACTGGCACTAGCTTCTGCTGTGGATCAAATGAGACCACAGGTGTAATGTACATTTCACACAGTGACCTCCAAGCAAATATTTAACAAAATTATGGTGGGGACCTACAGGTAGCAGAGACAACAACAGGAAAGGTAAGTAGAATTCTCTTCCATCCTTTTTAAATATGAACATACTTTCCCCCGCATCCTTCTGGCAAGGAAAAATGTAATCTTCAGAAAATTATCACCCACTTTCAATTAATCTTTTCATAATATCTCTCCCGCATGGAACATAAAGCAACATCAGCTTCTAATCTCTTCTTTTATTCCAGGCATGGTCCCCTAGGCTACCTTCTGGTGCCTGTGTATTTAATGGGCAGGACTTTGCAGGCAACATAAAGGCACCTGACCTGTGATTAACACAGGCAGAAATGAGGGCTTGGTGGTAGAGGCTATTTCAGGAGTCCTGACCCATAAAGCAGGCTGCCTAGAAGTCATCTGGATGTCGATGAAGTCAGCAACAAAGACAGAAAGAGTCTGGGACCTACAAAATGCAGCGTGGCTCCCACAGGATGCGTTCAAATAGCAGCCAGGTAGGCTACAGGCGCTTGGACTGGTCTTTCCTCGCTCTGCCAGCCTCTGTGCTTGTGGCTGCTCCCTCTCTGCCCTTCTTCTGAACCCTCTGAGCTACCACCTTGTACATGAACGCACGCTATGGGTGAGAGAGTATATGAGTATGTGGGTGCCCTGTTCCAGCCTTTCCATCTTACCCTTAACTAGAAGAGTGAATGCTACACCCTCTTAAAGGACTCCCCCATGTTCCTGGTAGTTCCCACCTACATACCTACATGGTGGAGCCATTTGCCATTCCAAAAAAATTTTTTTTTGTCTGTCTTCTTCACTAGGTTCCAGAGTTTTGAGGGCAGGAATGAGTCTTAATCCCTCGGGAGCCTCAGCAGCTGGCACAGCACAGGCCCCTGGGTGCCCCCACCGTGATGCGAGGACTAAGGAATAGGAGCCCCTGTGTGGATTCTTTCAGAAGAGACCATCAGAGCCTGGGGCGTGATTCAAGTTTACTCATAATTCCTCTCCACCTCCCTGCCCCACCTGACCTTGCCACCATGGAACCAGAATAAGAGGAGTGAAGGTTGGATGCAGAAGGAAGCCCTTGCCTGGACGGCCAGGTCGACAGAGCCATGGCCAAGGAGTCTTTACCTGATCGGGGCAGTGGAATTCTCCAGCTTCCACCAGGCCTTGGGGGGGTTTAGGTAGCGGCACCACAGCTCCCAGTCGAAGCCTTGGGCAGCCAGTGGGTACTCTTCTATCTCAAAGTTGTCATACTTGATGTTGTCAAAGGATGGTGAGATAATCCGTTTCCGGTTCTCCTTGATGCGGGTGAGGACAGGCTCAGCCCTGAGCGGAAAGGAGGAGAGAAGAGTAGGTGCTTCTAAGGCCGGTAGACATCACACTGGCCACTTCCAAAGCTCCTCCCCGCACTGAGAGAGGAAGAAGCACCTGGCCAGGGGACAGCTCTTCTACTCCTAGGAAGGGGTCCCAGCTCACTGCCCCCCATTCTCGCCCATGCTTCTGTGTTGCCAAGAGTCCTACCCTTCAGCCCATCCCTGGCTGAGCTGATTCTTAGTGCCTTAGATCCTTGTGTCTGCTCACTTTCCCTTTTCCCACTAGAAAGAAAATCAAGACTTGAAAAAGAAGAAAGGAACAGATCTGAGGTTCTGTGGGAAGCTTTCAACTTGGGCTTTGAGTTTGCTAAAATTCACAGTAGCAATCTGGAGGAAAAGACAGAGGGTGGCAGAAACAGGGAGATGAGAACAAACCTGCTTTCACTAAATCCGTGACACCACCGCACCCCCACACCGCTTGTTCCCCACTGCCCAAGGAGAGTGGGAGGAGGTGGTCAGAGCTTTCCCAGGGAGCCCCTGTGGGTACCAGGCAAGTAATATGTTGGCAGACAGGAATGTTCGGCTTCTCATTAATAATGCATTTGATGCATAATTGTTTATTCAAATCAGCTTGAAATAGTAAGTGCCCCTCTCCTCTTCTGGCCATAAATTCAATGAAAATGCTTTTTTAAATAGTTACAAATGGCAAGCAGGGACTTCAACTATAAAAAATGGCTGCAATGCTGACATAATTCTGGCCTGTTATATAAAAGTCTGCCCAAATCTAGCCATGCTGGGTGCGTGCCTGGTTCCTTCCTGCTAAAGTCCCTGCTTGCCTCACTCCGGGCAGGCAGAGGAGGGTACCTGGTGCCTGGGGAGGAGGGCAGACTGCAGCACTGTCAGGCACCGTGTTTCGGAAGGGAGTACCTCAGTCACTCCCAGCACCCAGGCCCCCAGCGCCTGGGCTCCCTGTGACGCCACACACAGCACACCCCTAGGCCCTCGGCCCTGGTGCAATGCTGCCCAGTTGCTTTGTCCCTGAGACTCTGATCTATTTTCTTGCCCCACCCTGCACTGAGAAGCCACAGCCTGATAAAGAAAGGACAAAGACATAATTTCAGCATCAGGGAAAACCTGAGCGCCTATGCCACCTCTAGCCTGGCATCTGGGGGAAAGCAGGGCATCTCTGATATCAGCCAACTTAGCTTCCTTTGCCCACCTGATATTGGCCCTCTCTGTGCAGCTTCGTTCCCATCTGGCCCAGCTCTCCCTCTCCTGGGGGCGCGGTCCTCTCCATAGTGGACCTGGAACTCTGGGCTTCGCTCTCAGCACTTACTCCCTCCCAGATCTTGTCTTCTAGAGGCCCACGCAGGTGGAGTTGCCCATTAGCCACTGTGTGCTCTCCTGTTGACCCTTGGCTCTGGCTCCCCAGATGTCACATGCCAGATACCACCTTTGTTCCAGAATTCCTTCCTTTCCCTACCATGGTTCAGACTCTAGCATGCTTCACTCCCATTTGAGCCAAAGCCCTTTGGACCACCCTGGGAGGCCTCCCGTCGACTGAGGACACTTACCAGCCCACATTGAACTCCACATGGGCATCAAAGAGTGCCACCACGGGGGCCGTGGCTGCTCTCCAGCCACTGACCCTGGAGCGGATGAGGCCTTCCTGCTTGCTGTGGCGCACGACTTTGATGAAGCCAGGCTTCTGGCTGTTCACCTTGTCTACGTATTCTGTCAGCTTCTCCTTCAGTTCCTCTGTTAGGGAGAAAAAACACAGCATAAAGGACCTGGAGAATCAACATATTCCTAATGAGCGATCTACCTAAAGTGATGTGTAAGTTTAATGCCATCCTCATCAAAATACCAACAATAATCCTCAAAAAAATGGAACAAAAAATATTGAAATTTATTTGGAGCTATAAATAATAAAAGCAATTTTGAGGGGAAAAAAAGGAAAGAAATGGAGGGATTTTGTTATCTGACTTTAAACTGTACTATAAAGCAGCAATAATTAAAATACTTTGGTACTGGTACAAAAACAGGCATATGAATCGATGGAGCAGGAAGTTCAGAAATAGATCCATATACACATAACAATATTTAACTCATGATAAAGGAGTCATACTATAAACAAGGGAGAGTCTTTAGAAATGGTGCTGATACAAAGGCCCAGTTCCAGGGAGTCCTACAACACTTCTAATTCATTATAACCACCA
>NW_004567116.1:31907082-31907560 GCF_000260355.1 Condylura cristata | reverse complement strand
AAAAGACCTCTACAAAGAAAATTACAAAATGCTGTTAAAAGAAATACAAGAAGATACCATGAAATGGAAAGACATCCCCTGCTCATGGATACCATGAAATGGAAAGACATCCCCTGCTCATCATCAAAATGGCCATCCTGACAAAAGCAATCTACAGAATTAATGCCATCCCAATAAAAATCTCAATGACATTCTTCAAAGAAATAGAAAAAAATATTGGTGAGATTCATATGAAACAACAAAAGATCTTGAATAGCCAAAACCCTCATGTCTAAGAAAAAATCAAAATGGAGGCATTACAATCCCAAACTTCAAGCTGTACTACAAAGCCATAATAATTAAAACTGCTTGGTACTGGAATAAGAATAGACATACAGACCAGTGGATTCGAATAGAAAACCCAGATATAAACCCACAAGTTATTGGACACCTAATTTTTGACAAAGGAGCAAAGAAGATACAATGGAACAAAGAAAAT
>NW_004567116.1:31810110-31905902 GCF_000260355.1 Condylura cristata | reverse complement strand
GCTAAAGTCGCTTCTGCATGAGTTTGATCCCCACCTGATGGCGTGGCAGACCTCTCCTGACCCACCAGCTGGTCCCCTCAGCAGTGTACTTCATCTGATCTGCCTGTTCTGCTCCTCACTCTGTCTCTGGTGAAGCCTCTCACCACCCCTGCACCTTTGGCCAATAACCCAGTTCTGTATGCATAAATAAATAAATCTTTTAAAAAACGGTGATGATAAAACTGGACAGCAATGTGTAAAAGAATGAGGTTAGATCACCTTCTAATTTCACTCACATGAATAAATTCCAAATGCATTAAGCATTTAGATATAATACCTACAACAATTAACATACATAGAAGGAAAACAGTGGTGATGTGTTCCATGACACCAAAGAAAAAGATGTTTTTGGCATTTTGACTCCTATAGTGAGAGAAAATAAAGCAAAAATAACTGAGACTACCTGAAATTAAAGAGGTTTACATAGCAAAAGAAAATACAAGATTAAAAGGACATTCTTTTCAATGGGAGAAAATTTACACAACACATAAACATCAAGTGGTTAATATCCAAAGTATATAAGAAACATACAAATAACAAATAACCGAATTAGTAAATAGGCAGTAGATGTGAACAGACCAAAGAGAATATCCAGAAGGCCAATCCATACATGGAAAAATGCTCATCATTGCTTTTAGTAAGAGAGATGCAGGTAAAAAGCACTGGAATATACTCTCACACCAGTGAGAATGGCACATATTGAAAAATAAAGCCAACAACAAGTGCTGGAGAATGCAAAGAAAGGGGAACCTATCACACGGTTGGCAGAATGTAAACTGGTGCAGCCATTTGGTAAGCGACTTCATTTACCTGAAAAAAACTTAAAACTGGAAATAGCTGATCCAGTAATTTCATTCCCAGGTATCTCTCTAAACAGCAAGAAACCATCAATCCAATAAAAACTATATGCCATGCAATGTCTACTGCAAAATTATTTACAACATCTGGCATATGGTGCCCACTGGCAGAGCCTGACTCAAGAAGATATGGTATGAGTACACTGTGGAATACTATGCACCCATAAAGAAAGAGGAAATGATGCCATTTATAGCATAATGGAAAGTGTTTGAGGGAGTTATATGTGGTAAAGCAAGTCACAATGACTAAGACAGATACTGGTCTTAGTAAATATTACATATTAACCAATATTATAAACAATACTTAGCAGACAATTCAACAATGTGAGATACTTAAAAAAAAACAAGTGGTCACTAATAAATGAAGTGAGGCTTCTTAGGTTAAGGTGGAGGAGGCCAGGAGAAAGGATCAAGGGGATATAATGGATGGTGGGGAGGGGGGCAGGATAAAGAGCTATATTTTTTTAGAGCCACATTCATCTCATCAGCTCAGCAGCCTCCTTCCTCCTCAGTTCTCCCCACTCACCTTCCCCTCCCCAGAGAAAGCTCCATCTTTGAAGACCACAGCTGGATCCAATCCTGCCTGGGCCTCTAAGCTTCCAGGAAATGTGACCCAAGCTGGGCTGGGTGAGCAGTGGACCGTGGTTGGCTGCCTGTTTTTGCTGAGTCTAAGTGTCCTGTTCCCCTGCTTCTTCTTAATAATTGGGAGTAGGGCCTGTGGCCACAGAGCAGGCCTCAGCAGCAGCCTCCCCAGCTCCCAACAATTGAGGAGGGCACAGCAGTCCCTTCTCCAACAAAGATGACCTGAGCAGGCGGTGACATTATCTCATGAGCAGCCAGAGCACCTGCCTGGGACTCGAGTTCCACTCTTTTCCTGTGTTCTCCAGCACCTGCCCCTCCAAGCTCAGTCTGGGCTCCCCCCAGACAAACTGCCCACTGCGGGGGTGAGATCAGGGCTGAGGCAGCCAGCAGAGGTGGCATGGGGTGGGCATGCCCCAGGCAGCAGCATTGCTACAAGGAGGGGCCAGCTGAACACAGCAACAGACATTTTAATTTTGCATTGTGAACTGTTCCTAAAACAGCTCTTGATGTCCAGAAGGAAGTGCATGTATTTTGCACATGAGAAAGAGATGAATTTGGGCAGGGCAAGCAAGGGTGGACTGTTATGGGTTATAGCTCCCCAGAAAAAGATACGCTGAGGGCTAAACTCTAGTGACACAACTGATCTTATTTGGAAATAAGACCTCTGCAGATTTAACCAAGTTATGATAGGTCATTAGTCCTAAACCAGAAGGAAATCTGACATGGTGACAGACACATCCAGAAAAAAAGACAATGTGAGGAGAGAGAAAGAGAAGACGGCCATGGGCCAGGAAAAGAACCTCTGAGGTTACTAGAGGTTGGCCAGAGGCCTGGGACAGACCCCTCCAAGCACCTTTACCTTGATTTTGGACTTCAAGCCTCCAGAACGGTCAAACAATTCATTTCTGTTCTTCCAAGACACACAGATTGTGGTTCTTTATACTTGGCAGTCTTAGGAAATTAATGTGGTTGTTACAAAGGTTAAATGGGATTAACATGTGAAAAGCACACAGCAGATGCCTACCCCTATTAAATTAAATATTTCTAAAGATTTACACTATTTCTCTGAATATCAGGGCTTTTTTCTTGATTATTTCCCAGTTCCAGTTTCTTTGTTTTCTGGTTCTTTCAGCTTTGCATCTTCTGTGTAAGTGATGTGTATATGGCCTTTGTTGTCATTTAAATATGCGACCCTGTAGGGTCACCTGTGGGGGGTTGGGGGAGACACAGAGGGGGGTCAGTTGTTTTTATTCCAGCCTGGAGAACATTCTTGGGGTTGATTCTTGGGGTCACCGCCAATACTTGTACCTCTTTCTCGACAATGTGACTTGGCTGAACAGCTGACTGGGAGGCCTGGGGAACTTTCTGTCTCCAAACATCAAGTGGGCATAACGGGTAGTGAGGAACAGCTCAGTGTTCCCCAACAGCTTACAGGGTCTTCCAGTATGGTTGCCAGGAAGGCTCTTAAACCATTTACTATTTCACGTCAAAGGTCTACCTCGCCTACATCCTTTCTGAAATTTTTAAATAGAGCTCATGAAGCCTGTTATTTGGTTTTTGAAGGTGGCAGTTAAACAGTAAGTACACAGACAGAACTTGGAGCCAGAACTGGGTACCAATGACTTGATACAGAGTCCTCTCCCCACCCCCGGGCAGGACATACCTGTCCCCTCCTGCCACCCCATGCCTCAGGCGAGAAGCCCTGTAGCCAGAGACCACTGTGACTGAGGTATTGATGGGAGAGGGCTGTGTGTGACTGCAGGCATGACCCCCCCTGGATTCCACCTCTCTGAATTCACATCCTGGTATAGATGCTTCACAGGTGAACCTGCATGGGCCCTGTGGACAACAGCGTACAGTGGGAGGGACCTGTGAACTGCCAGGCCCAGGCCTTCTGAGGCCTTGGTATATTTCTGCTCTCACTCTCTTGTCACCTTGAGCACAGACACAGGAGTCAGTCTCCTTGCAGCCAGTGAGAGGCCCATGGAGTCTTGAGTCGTCTAAGTCACCCCAGTGAAGCCCCTAACATATGAGGGAGGCCTTCTTGGCCCCTTCAAGTCATCAGCTGAATGCAAATGCTGATGGGGTTCCAGGACAGCCAACCCTTGTGGAGTAGAGACAAGTTGCTCTGATTGCAAAAATGTGGTCCCAGCCATGGTGGTAGACTTATAGGGCATTGAATGGCTGCTGTTTTAAGCCACTAACTCCCGGGTAGTTTGCTTTACACAAAGACAGAATCTTTAACAAGACAGAATCTTTGTGCTGAGTTATATGCATCTATTGAGCTGGGGGATTAACATAAGACTATGAACTCCTGATACACAGGAAATGAAGGCAGACTTAGGAGAGCAAGTGTAGAAGGTGGCAAGCAGGAGCTGAAAAGGCTTTGCTTCTTGTAGGACCTGATTACTTCTTTTACCTTTGAGCACTGTTAATAGTAAATTAGAATAAAGGTTTCTGGTCGGCCAGGCTAGTAAAAATTCCTGTTCTTAGCCAGCTGTGTCCCAAACATTTGCTACTGCTCAACAGAAAGGAGTCCTTTAGCCCTAACCAAACAACTGCTGTAAACTTTTTTTTGAAACCTGAAAAATGCAAGATAAGACTGACTCAATCTTTGCCAAGAAAGTTTATGTAATTAGATTTCCATGTTTTCCTTCAGTTTTTGTCAATTTTCGAAGCAAGAAAAAAAAATCTCCAAAGGACTTCTGTATCTAATAGAAAAGTACTGTCAACAATACTGTCTTTGATAATTTATATATAATACAAAGACATGGGGTAAGGATCTCTAAGAATCTAAGTGAAAACATATAAAGAAATTTTGGTTTTCTTTTTACCTAATGACAAACATAAAACCTATTTATCTTTTTGCTAAGGCTGCCAGGAAGCTCAGGGAGATAATGAATAATCACAGGTTTCCATCAATATTTTTACTTCTCTGCCTTTGTTAAAAGCTTTGATTTTTCAAGTTCTAGTCTAAAATGTACATTGTCTTTCACCTCTTTGTTCCTATCTAAGTGAGCTTTAAACATTTTTTTTGAAATATCTATAAAAAACTTCTTAGAAAGTATCTCTGTAGCGCAGGACAAGAATATAATTGTAGAAAGAAGGGTAACGCTGCATTTCATGTTTGTTTTAATGTGCTGGGAAAAGAGGAGGCAGGGAGCCTGCTCTCTGTGACTTTGCCAGATCAGAATCAATGGTGGAGCTGTCGATAGGCTGCATTCACAGAGAAATACAATTTGCACCCTGTATGGTGTCAGGTGTCATCCTGCTCATGTTGCTTCTCCAGCCCGTTCCTGTTGCCCACAAATCCCAGCTCTGCTGACTTTTGAATGACCTCTGTAAATCAACACTCCCAGAAGTCCTGCTGATGAAACATCATTCTCCTCTTAGGAGGTCACAGGCCGTTCTCCACTATCCCCATCTGGCGCTTCCCCTCAGAGGCAGTTAAAAGTAGGCTGCTTGCCTATTCTTACTCCTTCAGGCTCAGATGCCAAATAAAAATGCAGAACTCACCTGCCTGCTCAGACAGAGCCCTTTCTCTCCTTTTCCCCACCACAAATATATACCTGTTGTATTGCTCCCATAAAAAGCAATTCACTCTGTGAGGTGACCCTCAGAGAAACAAATGCAGGCTGAGCAGAAGGCTGGTACAAATGGCTGTTTATCTGATTTAAACATCTAATGCAAGACTTTTTATCTGTTGCATAAAGGGTCAGGAAATTGATGCCTGAAGAGGCTTTGCTCAGAAGGCTTTGCACAGCCTCTTTGCAAAGCAGCCTGGCTAGGCTGGTGGGGGAGAAGCTGGTGCGGCTCCTCATCCTCTCCTCCATGCGCAGATGATCATTTCCCAAGGGTGCTGTGCAGGCTTGGAGGACATAGGCATAAAGAGAACGACCACCCATTCATCCATTCTCAAAAGACTGCTCACTGTGTACCTGGAGTTGATCTAGCTGTTGTGGCTGTAGCGCTGAACAAGACAGTCTTACAGAACATCATTCTATGGATGCTAAAAGGCATGTGATGTTTTCTACGGAGAGGGAGAGTGACTGAGCATCAGGGTGGAGAGAGACAAAAGGGGTGAGGGATAGAGGGAAGAGGAGATTGATTTTGGAAAAAGAATTCATTCATTCACTGCTCTCAGACAGTGAGGCCTCTTAAAGGACAGTGCCTCCCAGGCCTGCCTCCTGGCGTGGGAAGACAAGGGCGTGGGCTGAAGCTAGAAGCTAGAAGCCCCGTGTTCTCTTACTTTCTCATAGCCAAGTGGTTCTCAATATCAAGTCTCCTTCAAGGGGATATGTGGCAATGTCAGGAGACAGTTTTGATTGCAATGAGTGGGAGGGTGCGGTTAGTCTACTGCCAAACATCCTTCAATACACAGGACAGTGTTCCATGAGTGTCAAAGTGTCAAGTTTGAGGAATTCTGTATAGCTCTTAGCAAATGATGGAGGCCCCATCCAGGAAATCTGAGCATGTTTTCTTGCAGCGCGGTGCTACATCTACTCAGGGACAAGTTTTCCAGGGCCTGCCAGGTGATCGTTGGTTGGGGCTGGGCAGGAGCTGCCCCTTTAGGAGGCCCACTAATGGGTACTGGCTGGCTTTTCAGGGGAGCTGACCTGGCAGCTCAGATGGCCTGTGGACCTCACCCCCCAAGTGACAACCAGCTCCTCACCCCCCAAGGGGCAATGTTGTGAAGCTTCAGTGGGTGACGAGTGTTAACATATATGATGACTCAAGTCTCCCTACCTGTGTACCTTTACTAAAAGAAATAAGAATAGGCCCTCCCTGGTGGCGCAGCGGGTTAAAGCACAGCACTAAGAAGCTAAAGCCACTTCCGCATGAGTTTGTTCCCCGCCTTCCCCGGAGGTGACCACATGGCGTGGCAGACCTCTCCTGACCCGCCCGCTGCTCCCCTCGGCAGTGTACTTTGACCATCTGCCTGTTCTGCTCCCCACTCTGCCTCTGGTGAATCCTCTCATTGCCCCTGCACCTCTGGCCTGTACCCCAGTTCTGTATGCACAAATAAATAAATCTTAAAAAAAAATAAGAGTAAAAGTGAGGTATGAGGTACTTTTCTAAGGGCTTTGCTTATAGCATCTCACTGAGTCCTTCTGACAGCCCTATGACATAGACACAATGTACCACTCCATTCTGAAGGTGAGGGAATGAAGGCACAACCTGACATGGGTACTAATGGTAGAGCCAGGATGTACATCTTCACCCCACACTCTACACTGCCACTGAGGAGGAGAAGCTGGGCTGCTTAAGAACAGCTTGCTGAAAACACAGGCCACAGGCTAGCACCCCACACAGAGTGAGTGATCTGGGGTGGGGTACCCAAAACTGTCTTTCACACAAACACCCCTGAGTTTCTACTGGGGACCCAAGCTTGGTAACAACTGATTCCTGCAGGGTGGGAAGACCCTCTTCTGGAACATGTCGTCCCAGTCTGGAACACTCTTCAGACTTCATCCCCTGTATCTTGCCAGGTACATTTCCTCTTCTGTCTCCCACACCCAGGAGCTCTTTCTTCCTGCTTTCCTTTCCCCAGTGGTTTCCTTCCTCTGCTTGGCTACCCTTGACTCTTCCCCCAGTAATTCCTCTGTTGTCCCCTGCAGAGGACACAGACCTTTGTCCCCTCTGCCACCTCCACAATTTCAGGCCAATTCTGTCTTATTCTAACTCAGTGCTGTTCCCCAAGCCCAGTCTGGATGCAGAGTTGCCACCTTCTCTCTGGGGGTGGAGGTGGGGGTTGGGTGGGGGGAGGGTGCTGTGAACACCCCCCCTCCAGAAGAGCTGGTAACTGCTAGTCTCCAAAGGTGCTGATTTAAAGATTAAAAAGCACAGCACATTTTGTTTATTCCTCTAAGCATGAACAGTAGCTGGTCTTCCTCAGATCAGAAGATTAACTGGCTTTCCTCTAAAGCCATTTAGGGCCATTGAAACACAAATGATATGTCAACACACTTTAAAAGAGAGATTATTCATTAGGATGCAGTGGTTGTCAAACCTCCCTGATCATCCACTTCACCTGAGAAGCTAAAATATAGATAAATAGAGATGTTTCCTGCTCCCTAACCCCCTGAAGAATCTGGAGAGGGGCTCTAGACTCAGATGGTCCTGCAGGAGTGATGGGGAGCGAGCCCTGGGATAGCTTTGTTTTGTGCATTTCACTCTGAGATCACTCCAGACAAGCTTTCAAATCCTGGATGGTTTACAAATGCCTTCCACGCAGCTCATTCTTCTGTCCGATACACTTAACAGCTGCACTTCTGTCCAGCTCCTTTAATAGCTGCACTTCTTCAAAGACAATTGATAGTGAAGTACATTTGGAATGGTCTTAGGTGGTTTTCCTGACTCAGGGCTCAGGAATGGCTGTCAGGAGCCCCACAGATGGCCTGTAAAATATGCCGATGGGTGCAGGCACTGGGTCATAGTCTTCCTGGATTCCCAAGCAGTCTTAGCAGTAGGAGAACGTCCCAGAGGACCCCCTAGTAGATCTGGTCATCTGCTTCTGGGTCTACTCTTTCAAGTCATAGCCAGGCATTAGTGATCAGCTCAACCCACAGGAACCAGGAACTGCTCATTATTAGACTCTCCAACACCTGACTTTCAACATCCCCCTAATGTCCTCTTATCAGCCATAAATGACTTATTTTACTATAGATCCTGCAATTAAATGGTTAGAAGAGGTTTCTGAAGATGACTGCGGCAAATAAGGTTAAATGGTCCCTCCCTGGTGGGGTTAAAGTGCAACACTGTAAGCTGGCCACGACCACTTAGGTTTGAGTTCAATCCCTGCCCTGGAGGTGATCCACATGGTGCAACAGACCTCTCCTGTCTCATCCGCTGCTCCCCTTAGCAGTGTACTTAGTCAATCTGCCTATTCTGCTCTCCACTCTGACTCTGGTGAGCCCTCTTACCATACCTACACTTCTGCCTTGTACCCCAGTTCTGCAGAAATAAAAATGTGCCCTGAGCAGTCCCAAATGTGCTAGGCACTAATCTCTCTCTTGTGCTCTTTCTCTGACATAACAACAAGAGCAGACAAGCAAACTTGATATTTGCCATTGTCTGTGGTGTCAACATCCCCACATTAGCTGATTTCAAGATACTAATGGGTGCTGCTGACTGAGCTGGAAAGAGATGGGCTGGGTTGGAAAAGGGTGCCAGCCTGGCACACTGGTGCTAGTGGCCAGGGAAGATAGGCTGCAGCTCTGTGCACCTCCCCCTACCTACTACATAGTGGGCACTGTGCTTGGTACTTTCCACCAATTCATCCCCATTGGAATTCATTCACTCATCAATTACATCTTAAGCACCTAAGAAGCACTGTTTATCACCCCAGAGTCTCAGCTTACACTACCACCCTGAAAACAATGACATTTATAGCTAATAAATTTAGTGTTCACCACAGCCATATTTTTCTCATTCATACCCTCCATAATACCATGATGGAGGCAGCTAGTGCTGTTCTCCCCACTACGTTGACTGGAAGTCAGAATTCAGAGAGGTGGAAGTGTTTGTTCAGTGTTCCAGAACCAGGAGAGGGTGGTTTAGGATGCAAACCATGGCATCTTAGCTCAAGTGTTTCATTGTACTCATATTATCTTCAAATGACAAAGGAGAAAGAAAAGTCCCAGATGAGCCTTTACATGGTATGGAAAGACAGTAAGCAATGAGCAAGGATTCAAACTCACATCTGCCCAATTCCATAGCTCTTACTGTCACCATCCCACAGCCAGCCACCGGCACAGCTTACTATGATCACTGATTCATTGCAGGAAGGAAAGTTCTCAGGGAACTCAGGGAAGGAATTAGAATGACAAACTCAGCTTTCTTCTTGACTGGCAGGCTGATAAGAATATTCACACACCAAATCCAGTTTCTCCGAAATTAAAAATTCCTGAGTAAGAAAGACCACAAAGGGCCCAGGTATGGGTCCCAGGTATGGGTGAGGGTTTCCTAGGATGCTTACTACTCACTTTGGCTTTTAAATTACTATTTTGCCCAAGAAACCCAGTGTGGACCATCGACATTAGGTTGCCTGAACAACTGTGGGAGTTCAAGTTCCGTGCTCCTACATTCTTCAGCTCCAGGCAGGTGCTTCTGAGTACCCACACTCTCTTTGCTCCTGACACCCCAGACCTGCCCATGATCACAAAATTGGTCATCAGCACAGTCAGGAAGAGAATCTAGTGCTCCTCCCCCAGGGCCAGAGCCCAGGCTTCTCTATTCATCCACTGTGACTAATTTGAAAAATACAGATCTGAAAATGGACTAATAAAAATCAGTGTCTTTGTGGACTAAACGGTCTTGGAAAAGGGCCAGCCTGTGTTTGTGCTCCCTGGGGCTGTATGAGAGGGGAACCCCTATCAAGTAAGGTGGGCATCAGCCCAAGTGCTATGAAATTACTGAAAAGACATAATACACTCCTGCTACTCTGATCGTTTTCAGCAGGAACCTCAGGGCTTATTAAAAATTCTGTGACTGATGATTTACATCAGCCAAGTCCAGGCAGGGTAGATGGACTCCAGGTCCAGTCCCTTCAATTCAGGAGAACTGGGCAAGTCCTCCCTGAGCTTCTGGGAAAGCACAACTTAGAGCAAGTCCTGCTGGTGTCCCATCACACAAAAGGGATTCCAGAACAGCACCCCTAACCTACTCTTACAGACATTCAAGAAAATTCAGTTGTCTTTAGCAATTAAGCCAGAGGCCAACTTGAATTCTAGTGCTAACTTCTGCTTTCCTAAAAGACTGAAAAGTTTAGGACATTGTCCAGTTCAGAAACTTGATCCGAAGATCTCATGACTGACAGCCCAAGAGTTTATAATGATGAGTCTAAAATTTCAAGATTCTTAGATCCCTAAAGCTGATGTCTCTTGGATTCTAATTCCCATCACTTGAGATCCCAGGAGTCTAAGCTTCTGTAAGTGCCAGAGTAATATCTCCCAGTTCCTCCATTGCTGTTGGCTTGCAGGTTCCAACATCCTGGCCCCTCCCAGCTTCTCAATCCCCTCTGCAAAACTCCATGGTCAAGTCACTTTCTCACACTGAATTGCTTACTGGAGTCACATTACCTGTGCACGAGCTGCCCCCTCTGCTTGGAACATCCTCCCTGCCTCATCTGACCCAACTCTAGTCCTGTAGGAAATCCTTCTTCATATGAGGCTCTCACAACTGGAGGAAAGGCTGGTGGAAGGAGGAGAGCTCTTTCCTATTTGAACATTGACCAGTTGCTAGAAACACTGACAGTAGTGGGGATGGACGTCAGGCCCTGACTTCCAAGTCCTGCCAGCACAGCCCTGAGCTTCCTAGGGAAAGAGCTAAGGCTTGCACAGGCTGTAAGTCAGTGATGCACTTCTGCAAGTCACTGCTGCTCAGGCAGTGTGACTGGTGCCTCAGCCCAGCAGATTCACGACTGGAAGACCCAGCGGGCTTTGCATACTTATTTACACCACTGCCTGCTCTCGGATTGGGCTTTCCCTGAGCTAGCTGAACACCTTCAGGCAACTTATTCTCAAAGTGACCAGATCCTACAAAAGGTGGGTAACCCAAGTGCTCTGTCCTCAACCTTTGAGTTCGTATTTCTCTGTTGAGTACTGTGGGACTGTGGTGATGGTGCACGGATGAATTGGTGGTGGGAATTCTATAGGGATTTCACCTGAGAAAAGAAAGCAAACATTGTACACAAATGAACAATGATGTAAAATATATATACATAATTAAAAATGAACAAACAACAATTGAAAAAAAAAAAAGAAAGAAGATGTGATACAGAGTGGAAAGAGCAGAGCCTCAGCGGAGAGACAGACCTCAATTAATTCCCAGCCAGTTCCTTGGCAACATATCGGCTGTGTGATTTTGAGCACATGAAAACTTCTCTGAGCCTCAGTTTCCTCCACTTTCAGAGATGGGAGTCATGGCTATCTACTTCTTCATAGGATTCTGTGAGATAAGGCACGGCATGTTGAAAGTGCTTAGTAAGGATTAAAAATATTGGTTTGTTAGTCTGAACTCCTTGTTTCCTTCCTTTGAAAGGAAGGTGACTGGCTGGGGGCAGGAACACCCCTCTGTGTTATTTGAGAGAACCAGGCCTGGACTTCCACAGACACAGGATACTGTAGGTGTTCCTTCAAGGCCGCTGCCATCTGGCTACCCTATAGTCAGTCCCCACGCACTCCCCTCCCCAACTTTATTTATTTATCAATCCCCTAGAAGGCAATTTCAATGGGCAAGGTACTCCTAAGGGCTTTATTTTTATTAAGTCATTTTACTTCCATAATGACCATGTGGAAGTACTATTAGTAGCCCATTTTGTAGATGAGAAATGGAGGCACAAAGGGGTTAAATAACTTGTCGAAGTTCAAATCTTTACCATGTAGAGGAGTTGAAATTCCAAATTTGTTCATTCCAGCACAACTAACCTGCTCTGTGCATGGAACAGAAATTTTCCATGATTTGGAATAAAGTCCCCAGGTGAAAAGACGCAGACCCATGCAATGGGAAGTGAACTGCATACACCGAAGGTGGCAAGACCAGAGACATGGCACAGCACTGGTAATTCTGTCATGTGACCTGGCTCGGGGTAACCACTGTACCTGGCACTTGGTGTTTGTTACTTGGGGAAGCTACCATAGGCGTTTGTTTTGTTTGATAAATATAATGAATGAATGAACCATGTTTTGGCACAATGCTTTCCAGTAACCAAAATGTCAACTCCCTCCAAAAGATTCTGATTCTCCCTCACTTTAGTTCTTGCTGCAGTTTGGTCCCACAGCCCTCATGTCCCACTGGACTGGGAGCTCCTTGAGCAGGGACATGGATCTTCCATGTCCCTATACCCAGGCCTGTCATGCAAGGGAAGGTTGTTGGCTGCTGGATATAGCATGCAATACAAGTCCTCAAACTCAAATATGAGGATCTCTCTGGAAAATACCCAGAAAAAGACTGTGGTCCTGTTGCTAAGTCTCAGCTCTGCAGGAAGTACTGATCCACTCAGCCTGGAAGCTGCTTTCTGAAGGTTGGGCAATTGGCACTGTGTGACACAAGGTGGGCACTTGGGTTCACTGCCTATTCCACCCAGATGGTCCCACTCAAACCTTATGGAACCCTGTGAGTTAATTAGTATTATGGCCACTGCCCACAGGAAGGAAACTGAGGGTTATCAAGAGTGAGATTCTTCCCTAAAGTCATGTAGCTCATAAATGGCAAGGTCTAGACTCAGTCTAGATCCTGGACAGGCTTTGTCATCTCCTTCGTCAAGGTTACTGCTGAACTTCCTCAGAACCTCTTGTCTGCTCAGTACACTTAAGGATAAATAAAATAACAATGGAAAAGTGGGTCATCCTCTCCCAGATCATCCCTTCTGCTGCATACTAGTTTTCAGCTGGCATCTGCTACTTCCTTGGGGTCAGCTAAGACGGAACCAGTGCTATTCCCTCAGCCAAGCCTGTCTCGGCCATGGTATCTAGACATCTAGAAATGACATATACGGAGGACAGTACATAGGCACCAGGCACTGCTCTATATGTCCTGCATGACTTATGGACTGAGTCCTCACCTTTGGAGGAAGAGACCAAGAGGATCCCTGTATTAGAGTGGAAAAAGCAGACTCAAGTGGCCTAGCATCCGTGGTGAAGCTTTGATCTGAATCACATCTGTCTGACTCCAAGTCTAGGGCTAATATCTAGTCTTCTAGGAGATGGACCTTTCATGGGGCCAAGTGGACATGGCAAACTCTGGCTCCAGGGAGCAGTGCCATGTTGACTGGGCATATCTATCAGGGAAGGAATATTTCTTGGGTTCCTCAAATAAGTTTCACTAGAGGTAAATAAGATATTGTTGAGTATCTCTGTGTCAGCTACTGCTCTAGATGGTGGATTTACCTCAGTGACCAAGTTATGCTCCCATCCCTCAAGGAGTTCAGAGACTTTGAGAGGGGATCAGTGATATATAGATACATAAGTGGACATAGTCGATGATGTCCGGCACAGAGCTTGTGCTACATTGATAAGGCAGGTGGTGACAGGAGTGGGGTCTAGCATCTGTGGTTTCTAGGCAGGGGAAGCACTAACCACAGAGGGACACTGAGGAGGAAGCTCTCTGGTCTGCTACCAGACCAGAGAAACCATTTGGGACTTCAGGAGATCCTCCAGCCAAAAGTTAGGCATGTGGTCTGGCCCCAGCAGGGGGCTATGATCCTGGAAAGACCCTAGGCTGCGAAGTGAGGCATCCAGTCAGCCTGGCAGAGCATGTCCAGACAAATAGAGCAGGCAGCCCCCCTGCAAGGCAGGGCTGGCCTTCAGATGCTCCTCTCATACCCTCTGGGGTTGTGCCCAGCCTCAGCCTGGAAACTAAGCAGCCATGGCTCAGAGTCAGGGGAGGAAGACACTGTCCCCAGACAAAGGCTTCCTGACTGTGCTTCAGCTTCCTGTGGGATTCTGCCCCGGGCTCCACAAAAGCTGGATCAAGCAGGGCAACATTTTTCTAGGTGACAAGAGAGAGAGTTAGTGTAGAGATTGTGAGGCCAGAGAAGAAATGTGTGCACCGGTTACTATGGAGAGCAGCAGGGATGGTGGAGAAAGAATCTATGTGTGGGAAGTGGCCATGAGTCAGATGAGAACTTACTGAGGTGGGAGCTGAAAGCAAAACTTCTCTTTTCGGAAGTTAACGTGGCAATATGGATAGCATGAGAACTTAAGACTGGAAGCCCAATGCAGGGATGACTCCATGGGTGCTGCAAAGATTGGCGGGTGACTTGAGTCTCGACATGACTAAGCCAGGGTAGATATGTTTGGTGAGGCCAAAAGGGGAGAACAAGGGTGAGTTTTGTACAGACCTCTAATCCGCCATTGGTGGTCTGATTAGATGGAGCAAGAGGGAGGCCGTATTCTGGTTCAGAAGACAAGATGGGTCAGGAAGCACTTAGAGAGGGAAGACTGCAGGATGCTTACACCTTTCTGAATCAAATATTCCCACCCTTGATGACTTCAGGGAATGTGGCTATCATTATTTGCCCTTTGTGCATCTTAGAGATTTAGGAGATTGTGATCAATCTTATATGTCTTTTTCCAGAAAAAAAAAAAAAAGCACAAACACACAGAGGGATGCACACAGATGGATACACATGCATACATGCAGGCATACAACCTCTACCTGTTTTTCTGGGGTGTCAGGAAGTCCCCAAAGGCAATCCATAGTCCTTCTAGGACGCTCATTAATACCCTTTGCTGCTCTGGGCTTATCAACTCCTGTCAATCAGGAAGAACTGGTGAAATGGGGTGTTGGGGTCCTTGGGGGGAACTCCATAATCTCCTCCCAGAGCCTGTTAGAAAGAGTAAGGCCAGGTAGACCCAAAGCCTGGGCTTCAGCAGACTTATTTCAAAGAGAAGATGAGAAAGGAAGACGTACTCTCATGGGTTACAG
This sequence comes from Condylura cristata, assembly GCF_000260355.1. Classification (NCBI taxonomy): domain Eukaryota; kingdom Metazoa; phylum Chordata; class Mammalia; order Eulipotyphla; family Talpidae; genus Condylura; species Condylura cristata. Next base: position 31,890,996 of record NW_004567116.1, on the reverse strand, counting down.
GTTTGAAAGGAAGTCCCTCAGGACCAAAATTCTGCTTGCACAGTCAGCGATTTTCCAAAAAAGGAGCATGGGAGAACACCCAGAAAAGTCAGACCTGGAGGAATTATTGAGGGACCTTATATTTTTGAATGGTTGTGTGAAGAAATCAGAAAGGAGATTCAAAATTGTAGTCAATTAGAATGTCTAGAGTTCAGAAGGTGAACAAGAAGGGGCCCGCGTTGGGGGCCTGTGGCATATTGTATGAGATGCCAGAGAGAACACTCATCACCTTTGCTTCCATTCCACACCTCACTGCAGGCCCGTGAGAATAATGCTTGATTTTCAGAGAATAGGAAAGAAATTAACGTTTATTAGATAACTGCTACGTTCCTGCACTAAAGTGCTCCACACAATATAGGCATGATTTAATCTTCAAAAGAATCCTGAGAGGAGCTATTGGTATTTGCATTTTATAGATGAGAAAACTGAGGTGTTAGGCTTCATGTCCAAGATTGTATTCTTTTATTTACATCATTCTTCATTCTTATTAGGAAGCAGAGGCCAAAATTCAAAACTGTATGTCCTTTTCCAACGTGTGTTCTTCCATGCCCACCTCCTTCTCTCAATATATCTTAGAGGCCATGGGGCAGGGCCTGGCCTGGTATATCTCCTGGTGCAGGTGATGGCTGTGCTCCTGGGCAGCTCACTGAAGTGGAGGATGTGTAAATAACTACCATGGGAAACACTGGTTATGGCCAGTCAACATTTTCTAAGTACTTTACACAAGTAGCTCACTTGCAACTCATAACAAGTTTACAGGAAAGCATATTTTAACGTAGTTTTCCTAGTTTAAAAATGAGAAAACTGAGGTACAGAAACATCAGTAGAAGTCACCAGCTTATAAGTGGCAGAGGCAGCATTTGAGGCCACAAAGTCAGTCTATTGTCCTGGGCCTGTAATGGCTGATATAAATGAATGTGAAGAGAGTGCCTGACTTTCCAGGAATCTCAGTCTCCCTGCTAAGAAGACCACAATTCAGAGCCTGAGATTCACTGGTGATAGCCCCACTGAACTAATATGGAGAAGAAAGAGGCTGGAAAACTGATAGATACCTGGGGTTTCAGCCCAAGAGAAAGAAAGGAACTATTTATACTATCGCCAAGGGGAACAAACACTATACATAAGCAAGACTTCTTTTCTAAGAGGGGAGACACATAAAACAGGCTGGGAAAATATTCTGAAAATGGAAGGACAGTGGTATTTGAGGGACACTCAAGTCCCCATGGCTGGAGCAGAGGACAGGTGGGTGGACAGAGGGAATAAGAGGGAGGGACCCTGTTAGTCATGTCCAAGAGATTCTCTTTAGCCAAAGAACTAGGGGCAAGGTCGGAAGGAGTGGGTTTTGACTACCTACAACATAAAGTGGTGATTCATGGGTAGCAAGAATAAACCAGCACAGGTTTATCAGAACAAATCAGTAAATGGATCACATTTCTTTTTCTAATGGATTATTCGTGGTACAGTTCAGGGAAACATATAAATAATAATGATAATAATTACAAACAGTAGCACTTCAAAAAATTTGAGCATCAAAATGGTATAATGGTTAAGTAAACAAACAAATTTTGGAGTTATATTAGCAGGAAAGAGATTTTTAAAATCCTATCTCCCCATTTACTAGTGTGTGAACTTGGACGATTTGTTCTACCTCACTGGGCCTGTGGTCAAAGTTGTAAAATTGGAATAATAATTAAAACTACCTAACAGAGTTGTTGTGTGGTTGAAAATTTAACGCATGTAAAGCTTTCAGAAGAGGTACTAAATAATTAGTGTTACCTATTATTTTTACAAGTGACATCTATTGAGCACTTACTGTGCATTAAGTACACAGCACTAAAGGTTTTGCATTCACTATTCAGTTTAATGATTGTGGTGGTTTTTTAAATAAGTCCACAGGTATTTGACATTTCCTCTCTTCAAGAAATAGACCTTGATTCCTTTCCCCATAAGTGTGAACTGGACTTAGGGACCTACTCCCAAGAAAATATGGTAGAAAATATGGTAAAAGCAAAAGTGTTTTACCCTGAGACTAGGTCATAAGAAACATCAGAGCCTGCTCATGTCTCTTAGATCAAGCACTCTAGGGAAGCTAGCCACCATATCATGAAGAAAGAGTCATTGCAAGTCCTTGGATTGCATGGATCCTTCAGATGATTACAATCCCAGTCAGCATCTTACTTCATGATCCAGAACCACTCAACTAAGACATTCCTATATCTCTGCTTCTTAAAGATTGTGCATAATAATCTTAGTTTCCTATTGAGATTGTATTAATTTATACATAGCAACAAATAACAGCTAAAATAAAAACTAATAGAATTGATAACTAATACGACATCTCCCTTCATCCTTTAGGAAGGTTGTACACTCCAAATGTCAATGAGAAATCAGGGATAGTAGCAAACCAGAGAGAGTGTTTCCATGTAACAAAGGCATCTGCCCAATTCCAGCTCATTGTCACAAAGGGCTTTTCAGCAGAAGTTAGAAATCTGGATATTTTGCTGAGAAATCCCTTTGATTTATAATGAGTTCAAATTTTAAAAAGCCCTGTGTAAGCCAAACAAAAACTTTTCCAGGAAGCCACCATTTTGAAACATCTGGACTGGACCCTTCATATAATCTAGGGAAACAGTCACTAGTTGAATGACTACAGGGACAGGGATAGGCTTATGGCTCAACATTGGCACCTAAGGGCTTTTGAGCAGCAGGCAAAAGCTGTGACTTCAGTTCTATCGTAAATACATTTTTTTTTTCTTGATAACTAAAGAGAGAGAAACTGTTCTCATCAAAATTTAGACTGACAACACAGTGATTTTTAAAATAAACTTTAACAAGGGCAATGATGGAATCTGACAAACATAAAATTAGCAGTTGTGTACCTGTGTCCCAAACTCAAGTGCAAAGAGACACGAAGAAGGAAGTAAAAATATATGTTTGACACTGATGCAGCTTATAGGAGTAGAGACACAAGTTGAGTTGAGAAATACCCATTGGCCTCAGAGTGGAATGGAAGGCCCCAGAAACAGAGAGGAAAAAGAGGATCCAGGTGTATGTAATCTCAGCGGAGCTGGCAGCAGATAACGAGCTGGAGGTTCCAACCCATAGTCAGCAAGAGGGAGGCACAGCTGACTTGTGTGGGTAGCACCGAGGGCAGGTAAGGCATGGGTCCCATCCCCACAAGTTGACAACTGGTTTCTACTATTGTCCTGACAGTGGAAAACTCAGAGGTCACTCCGCAGGGAGCACGGTCCATTTACCCGGATTGGGGGTCAGGGGCTTGGTCATATGGGCAAAACAAGAACTGAATTACAAAGCCAGCATCCGACAAACTAGTTGGAATCACTTGCCACTGTCGTCTTTCAACTTCCCCACAGCCTTGCTGCATTAATATATAATGAAGAAGAGAAGTCAGGATGAGGTCCAGGAGGAGGAGGCTGGGGCTCACCACATTTGCTACCTGTGTAGGGTCTTCAGCCTTCAGCCTTAGATCCCATTTCCATTCTTAAACATTTCCATTTTTAAACATGATTACCGCCTGGCTAATCCTGACTTAACTCAGATGGTTCTGTGGTCCCTCTTATTCCAACTCCCTCCTGCCCATCCTGCTGCCTTTTGCCCCCAACCATGGGGACTTGAGCCTCCCTCAAAGAGGTCTGGGCAGCTCTTTCCCACCTCTTGTCAGTTCCTGTGCACTGAAACTGCGAGATGGGGCTATACCTCTGAGTTGTTGATTTAACAAGTTTTAAATTTCTCAAAACTGGGAACAGAATTGGCTCCAGTGCCTAGAACAGGACTGAGTGTCCATTCTTTGCAGGCATGCAGGCAGTTCTGGGATATAGGACACAGGAGGGCAGTAGTGAGTTAGAGCCAGAGGGGACCACTGGAGTCCATCAGAAATGACACAATGCTGGCTGAGATGTAATAAGGAGTTTTTGAGCCGTTTGAACATAGTGGTAATGTGATCACGGCTTTCCTTTAGCAAGACCGTCTCAGCAACGGTGTGTAATCTGGGAGGCCGGAAGACTCACACTGGAAGTGGACACTTACACTTATCTTAGAGATGACCTACTGGCCCCACAATTCCCATAAACAACAGCTTTCAGACCACTTACAAGTTTTTCCAGTACACATTAGCTCTTTTTCCACAAGTTGATTATCCAAATATAAATTCCTATCAACTTCCTGAAGGTGGTAAATAAATGCAATTCTTGTTTTGTAGTAGGGGAGCAAAGTGAGGATTTAAGCCATTGTGTGACTTCAGCTCAGAGGAGCTATGTGCAGGGTTGGGCTGAGGGTCACAGTCAGGTTCACTGGCCCCCAGCCCTCTGCTCAAGAGGCTCAGCTACCTGCATCCCAACTGTGCTGCCACTAATGCAGGTGAAAGGGGTGGGGAGACCACTCCTGGCTTCCAACCGGCCTTTTAGGCATAAAGCACAGCTCAAGAACAGAATACAGGGGTCCATCTGCTAGGGAATAGCTCTTCTTGCTCTTTTGATTAAACATTTCACCTTAATATTGCTACTTAAATAGTAAACAAGAGAGGGGCCAAGATGTTCTGCATAACATAAAATAAGACCACTAAGCAAAATTTATCAAGAGCCTACCTTGTGCCTGGTAGACTCTGGCACTGTCCTAAGAAACACAAAACACAGTCCCTGGTCTCAGGTAATTCCCAGACCAATGGATGATAACTATGGCAAAAGATGAATAGGCTTAATTCAAACAGTCCAGGCAAGTCCAAGTAGCTCAGGGGACCCTAAATAACTCACTCTTGGTGAGAGTCAAAGAGGGCTGCACAAAAAGGTGGGTTGTAAGGGATGAAGAGAAGTTTTCCAGATGGCTAAACATGAGTGAGAATGTCCTTCTAGTTAGAGGAATAACATGTACTAAAGCCAGGAGGTATGCAATGGGCTTATATATTGGGAACATTAAGTGATCTTGGATGGCTGGCAAGAATTCTCCACATAAAGGAGAATTAGGCTGCCAGACAAGAAAGCAAGCAGTACCACAACAGGAGAATCATGCGCTCATGATTTATTTTTTTCCACCTTGGGAACACTACTCTTCAATGTGTTTAGAGAACACAGATTGCCTTTAAATGATCCAGCCCAGCGGAATTAGATTTCTTTCCCCCTCATCTATGAGATGTAAGCAATATTCTCAGAAAAAAAATAACTATTGTCATTGGGGGCGTAGACATGTTTTAATCTGTGATGACAGTTTGTCTTGAATCATAAACTGCTTATATCTTATTGAACCAGCTTTGATGGTGGGCGGCTTCCTCTGATCGGTGCTGTGCTGAGCAGAACTCTGCAGCAACGGAAAGCAAAATAATGAGCTCTTTTTGTCAAGGTGCCCATGGGCCTCTGCTCGGTACGCAGTTAAAGGGAATGAAGACCTCAGCCACAGCTCTTGCCCAAAAGGATATCACAGGCATCAATTCAGGGCCCAAGTCCTCCTCTTCATGGGTAGCACCATACCCACCCCACCAAATTCTTTGGGAAGCTATAGGCCCCAGTTCTTTTCCAAACCTGAGAAGTGACATCTTGATGCATCTGACTTGCAGTTGCAAGCAAGAACGGAGGCTGTGGGAGGGAAACAGGAGTGTATGAGGGCCACGGGCAGTGCCGCTGGCGTCTACAAGGAGCCTCAGGTGCCCCCTGAGCCTCTGGGGACGTGCAACGCTTGTTTCTCTTTGGCTTTGACACAGCTCTGGGATGTGGGAGCTTTTCTCTTACCTGCCCCAGGCATTTCCCTGAGGAGAGTGAGTCTCAGAACTGGGAAAGAAAGGTGCTCATCTAGAAAGAACATGCTTTCCTTAGGATAGAAGGGATGAGGATGTCCAAAGGTGGTGTGGAGGAGAGAACACAATACAGAACAAAATGTGAGGGTGTGCAGAAAGCCACGCTGGATTTGAGAAGAAGCATCTGACCGAAACAGAGACCTCCTTCTCAGAGTGTTCCCCAGGAAGGGTCTTCAGCAGTCAGCTCATCCAACCATTCACACTGAATTTCTAATCCAGGGTCCCATTTGGTTTGATTAGCCCTGGTCATGGGGAACTCAGTTTTCGTTAAAAGCAGCAAATTTTCAGCCCTCCCTGGTTTAACCCGCAGCGGGTTAAAACACAGCACTGAGAAGCTAAAGCCACTTCCGCGTGAGTTCGATTCCCGTCTGCCCCGGAGGTGACCACATGGCGTGGCAGACCTCTCCTGACCCGCCCGCTGCTCCCCTCAGCAGTGTACTTCGTTGATCTGTCTGGTTCTGCTCCCCACTCTGTCTCTGGTGAAGCCTCTCGCCGCCCCCTGAGCCTCTGGGCTGTACCCCAGTTCTATATGTACAAATAAATAATCTTTAAAAACAAACCAAAAAAAGCAGCACATTTTCCTGCTAAACAATTTTCCTGACTGACACAATGTTCTTTCCTTGAGTGGAGAGGAAATCTACCTTGTAGTCACATCTGCTCACTAGCCCCAAATTTCGCTCTATAGCTCCCAAACAGCCTTTTGGTGTGTGAAGCTGCTTTGGACACTCTGGGTCTCTCCCTGAGAAAGTTGAATCTCCCTGGTATTTCAACAACCCTCATGCATCTTCTCCTGTTTCTGAGAGACCCGATCATATTTTTCTTTATCTGGAACTTCTCCTTTGGGAAACTCCTACCTGATGTCATAAACCAGACTCCAGCTCCTGGTACCCTGCCCTCTGCCAAGGTACCAGCCCGTGCACAGCAGCTGGGTTAGACAGCTTGCTCAGAAGACAGCCTCATTGTGCTCACAGCTGTGCCCAGGGTCATTTCTCAGCTGCGCTGTGGACTCTGCTGACTGGGTGCCCACGCTGACCTGACAGGTGCCACTGGCTGTCTGGTGGGCATGATACTCTCACACTGCAGCAGAGGGTGAGGTTACTTGTCGTTCTCAGGGTGAGGTTGCTCATCATCCTCCAGCCCAGTTGCTGTGGACGGTGGAGATAAAATCCTGCTCTGATGCCGCAGCTGCACAAGAAGTGTAGGGGACTTGTGTTTCCACTCCTGTCCCTGCTCCCAGAAACAAGGTTCAATATCACTTCCAGGCAGCCTGGCTAGTTCAAGGAACCTGTACCCAGTGACACCAGGTGGATGATTAGCCCTGCCGCTTGCCTGGCAGCAGGAGAGTACCTCCATTTCTCATGCCCCCCCCCAAACCAGGACTTAGGCCTTTTCTTCTGGAAAGGAGTGTCAAGAGTTGTGCATGCAGGCACAACATGGAGCCAATTATCTCTGCTCCAGGAAATGGGGATGGCATCGATCACTAGACTCCCCAGGGGAAACCTGAGCTCCGGGCTGTGTCTCCACCTGCAGAGGGCAAGACTCCTGGCTATCTCAGTGGGGTCCAACTCAGCTGTTTTTATCCCTGTGCCCTCCCCCAGAACAGCTAAACCCATTGAAATACAGGAGGACAGGAAGGATGGGAGCAGGGGCTGAAATACTCAATGTGGGGTGTGAACCTTGGCCCCTGAGGATGAGAGAAACTGAAAGAGTCCAACCCTGTGAGCGACGGCCCCATCCCAACCTCAGCGAGCTCTCCTCGCTCCACTGCCCAAAGCCATGATCTCATACAAGTGTGGCTCTGTCTTTCCTCATGTCTAAGTTAACCTAACTCCAACTTCATCTCCATCCCAACCAAACGCAGGCCTACCCCCAAAGTTACCCGAATCTTGACCCCTCCTAGTGGTCCACCAGTCATGGCTTCACCATGGCCCAGACCAGTCATGGCTTCACCATGGCTCCAGTCAGTCTCAACTTGAACGAGCCTGGCCACACCCAGCCCAGCTCCCAGCAGAAAGCAGAGGGCTCAAGGGGTCCCACCTGTCCCAGGGAACAGGAGTCAAAGCCAGGAACTGCTTTGCTAAACGGCCGTGTTGTGTTCCTCCCAAACCAGTACACTTCATGTGGCCCAGACACCTGCTTGTTCCTCAGATGTAGGAACAAAAAAAAGTCCTGATTCAGTCCCTTGTTTTTATAACCTGAGCTAGGGACAGACACAGGCCATCACTCATATTTTCCGCCTGCTCTGTAGTGGGTAACGGGCAGAAGTGTGCGTGGTGTGGGTGGTCGGGAGTAGGTGGAGGAGGGGTCAGTGCCTCTTCTTTTCCCTTCCTTTGTTTCAGTTTTCTAGGTTCTGATGGAGATTTGGGAAGAAATCACTGCATCACTATTTTAAAAGCATTTGGTTTTGTTCCAACTATATTCAAATTGATCTTAAGACCAAACTAAGCCTATGTTATCGCTTTAGCAGAGATTAGTTAAATAAATCCTTTTCAAAGTGAATTTAAAATGGCTAGGTTTGGGAAGGAATGAGTGGAAAGTGAAGTAGGGGCAGGTTTCCAGTGATGATGGGGCAGGCACTTCCGCATTTTGGGCTTTCTTCCTCTACAAGTCTTCTTGGAGGGAGAGAAAAGCGAACCCATGCAAACAAGAGGACTCTTTGACAAAGTCAATTCTCTGAGGTTGGCAGAAAGCAATGAATGCAGGCCCACCTGGAAGGTCTCTGCAGGCTCCTTGCAGCCAGTCTCTGGCTGGTGCCTGGAGACTGCCTTGATACCCCAGAGCTATGAGCAGGGAGAGGAAGTTACCATTTCCCAAGGGTGAAAAAAGCCAATACTAATCAAGTAATGATGGATCAGAATTCTTCTTAGCAAAAGAAATATGACTTCTACTTCAGCGGGCATGTGTCTCTTTTCAAACTGTGGCTGGATTTCTGCATATCTGTCTCTAAACCCACAGGCAGCTTTTTTAAATGCACTAGTCCCAACCTGATTTTTAGCTCCTTCAATGAAGTGCTTTGCAAAAGAGATTTCTACTGGGATGATTTGCCTCTATGAGCCATGAATGGATAAATATTTCTGCACAGTATGTCTCCCTATTTCTACTTTACTTTTATGAATAACTTTAATGCATTGCCATTTTAATCAAAATCTATTAGAGCAATGAGTAGGTTACTGAATTTTAAAGTAACAGTACCTATTTACTGAGTATCTACTATGGGCCAGGCCTCTAGACTGGAGTAGCATTTAGATTAGTTGCTAGGACTATTGTAGAAAATCCTTCTTCATTAAATAGGAAGACGATCATCACAGTATCTGCAGTGCCCACAATGTAAGAAGCCATCATAATGACTGGTCTCAGTGATTCACTATACCTTTTCTGACTTTCCATCAGGCAACTGGTGACATCTATTACATTAGGTAGAAGTTGAAATATTCTGTCTCCACAGGGATAACTTTTTATGTAAAGTACACTAAGAACTGGTAAGGGTCACAAAACAATGCTATTTCCAGCTCCATTTCTACCTCCAAAGTCACTACAGAAATGGCCCAATATCTTTAAAGTATTCCAACCAGGCTGAAAGGAAGAGATGGCTTGCGGATGAGGGGGGACCACCCTGTTACTGTGCTACAATAGTGCAATAAAGGCAAAGTTGAAGAAGGGGGGCTATTATAGGATTAAGACGTCATAAAAGTTCAGTTATGATGCCAAAATAATTTCAGAACACAACCAAAGCCATGTTCTGAGATAACAACTATCAAAAGAAATAGGAAAACTGGAATTCATTCAGAATCACCTGAAGACAGAAAGCAGCAGAAGAGAAGAGGGGTTTCAAGTACAGTCCAGGGTCATCTCCTTGGCCAGTATGAGTTCCCATTATTTCTTTTTTGAAAAGCCCAGGGCTTTAACGTCATGGGTATGGGTTGTCAGTTTCTTTTAAGAGAGATGAACCAAGGAGGAAGTATCATATAAGGGAGATCTGCACTAAGATGGGGGTCCTGGGGCCACACTGGACTAGAAAAGACACTTACCTAGGACAGAATCAAAAGAGCGTAACAAGAGAAAGTCTCTCAATCAGAGTCAGGGTGAGAAGCAAGCTCAGAGCCAAGAACTGGGCCTACAGAGATATGAACCAACAGGGTCCCAAGCCAGGAACTGGGAACAGGTTTGAATCTGTGCATGCAGAGGGTGAGGCAAGATGTTGAGGCCCAGGCTATATGGAGTGGAGTCCCAGGGGAAGGCAGTGTCGGGGGCTGGTTACAAGGATGCCTTTAAGGGCTGACATCAGTCATGCCCCTTTGTAGTCATGTGACTTTCTGACAGGCCCAGCAAAGGGCTGGAACTGAACACAAGGAAGGATCTTCCATTAAGATTAGTAAATTGTCCCTTGAGGAAACTGACCAGACAACTTCTACAGTGAATAATCAATCAGGGGAGCTGCCTTTCCCTGAGAGAGTCACCAACCCTGAGACATAAATACACCTCTTAGCACACAACTCTCTGCTCTGCAGAACCAGAGATAAATAGCAAGGGCTACCAGGCTTCAGCTTCATTTATTATTATTCAGAAATAGCTCTGCGGAACTTTCTCAAAGTCAACTGCATGATGTAGCCAGCCAACACTGCAAGATGATTTATGGGGCAGGAGAGGAGATATTCCCAGTGACCGCTATTATCCACACACAGAGAACACTGCAGGATGTGGGAAGCACACCTTTATGTGGTCACTGAGTTTAATAAACCAAGGTAGAAGGCAAAGTAGAAGCAGGAATATGTTCAAGCAAAGATTTACTAGGTTAAAGGAAGGGACCAAATCTCCCAGAAATAGGACCAGCATGAATGAAAAGCTGGGAGCCACAATTACTCCTGAGAAGAGCAAGGAGGAAGCCAAGTAACTCCCCATTGCCCGTCAGATGCAGTAGGTGGAGGATGTATGAACATCCTTTGGAAGATTTTGTGTCTAAGTATGATCCACATCCCAAGAAGTTTACAATCTAGCTGGCCAAAGAAAATACACCAAGAACTAGAAAGTATGTATCTACTGTGTGGACTTGGGGAATGCTTTCCCCAGTGGACAGATCACAGAACACCCAAAACCTATGTAGAGAAGTCAATGAAGGGAAGTGCTCCAGACAGGAGAAGTCATATGTACAATATACTGGACTCTCCTTCATTCCATTTCTTAGGAGTCACACATTGTGATTCGCACTCTTCCCAATAAATTCTTTTTATTTTTTAAATCAGTAACACGAGTGCATTCTCTCGCACTCCGTGTAGGAAACTGGTGAGTATCCATCCACATCAAACTAAGGAAATCTTCCACAGGTGCTCTTGCTTCGACAGGGGCAATCAGAGGGAAGGAATGTATCCCCCCAAACCACCCCCAAACCCCCAATTTCCTCAAGTTCCACCTCCTTTACTTCCTCTGACCCTCCGGTCTTGAGGTGGGAGGAACCCTTGTGCTGTATCAGCTTGGGGTCTTTTACTATCCTTGCAGCTTTCCTGTGCTCTGCTCACACTTCTGTGAATAATCTTGAGTTACTCAATTTGCAAGTGCCTCCCGCTCCCTGCCAACGCCTCATCATCTGATCCTGCAGCCAGGAGGCTGATGATCTTAAGGAAAACAGGCAGATGAAGTGATTCAGAAGTGAACCTATCTATGAAGCCCTAACTCACATTTTTTACCTTCATTATACTCAATACAGACCCCAAATGAAACAAAGAGCCCATCTGTGGGACTTTTACATATCTTAAATGAGTAATTATTGGTACTGTATAATTAATTTCCATTTACCAACCTTTGTTCACCACAACTTTTCCCAGATTTCTTTCCCCTGCAGTTCGCAATGACACGCATGAATGTGTGCTTTGCTTTGCTTCAGAGAATATGCAGTATTTCCCACCACACCACATCTGGAGTTCCAATTAAACAATCACTATCTGTCTAATCTTATGGCTCAGAGTTAGTGGGTCCTGCCTTTTTTCTTACTGGGGCTCCAGGTGAAAAGATTTGAGTGACCCTCACTTAACCTAGGCTGTTAGTGATCCCTGAGGTATTTCTCAAGCCCTCCCCATATATACCATACATAGGAGTCATTTAGTCAACACCCTCCATCACAGCTTCCTGCTGGGATATACTGAAAATGGAGCACTCTCTGCCTGGCTCTGTCCATTCCCCCTGCCCCAAACAGCCTGAGTGTTTTTTTTTGGGGGGGGGGGTCTGAGCTTTTCTTTTTTCTTTTTCTTTTTTTGGTCTTCAGTTTCCTTCATACCTCCCAAGGTGATGCCACTAAAAGCTCTTCACCCACTTTGTCTTTTGCTTACCTCCTTTTCTTGTCCCAAGCTCCAGTTCCCTCTGTTTCAATCGTTTCTGATATCAGCCCACAGGGAGTGACCTAGACATACCAGAAATGAAACCCCCACAGCAGAGGGAAAGATTTGTAGGAAACAACCCTCTCCCACTAGAACTTCATGGAAGACATGTTTTCACATTACTTTTCATTCTCCTAGAATCTAGCACAGTTCTGGACTCACACAAGGAACTCAACTGACCACTATTGAGGCTCTGACATAGAGGGCGACCTCCTGCCCTGGTTTGCTCAGCTGTGTCTGGGTTTAGCATTGACAATCCCCTAATCTCAGGCAAACTGGGAAGGTTGTTTACCATTGGCTAGCAAACTTCTACTCCACACAGCCTGGGACTCAGCATGACCGAACTTTACATCAGGTTTTCAGAAACAGGGTCTGAAATGGAGATCCTTAAGTAAGTGATTTAACAGAGGGTGGCATCTGGGTGATTCCTCTAAGGGATTGAGGGAAGCTGGTCAGGGCAGGAGAAGATGCTGGGCAAAGATCCAAATCTGGGCTCAGCCTGCTTCTATAGAAGCTCAGGAGCATGAGTAGAATCTCAGGCATAACCCTCCTGATACAGAGGGTGGGTTTTTAGACACCCCATGCCCATCAGGAACATTGGGGCCACTGCTGGCGGAGGCATTTCTGGGTAAGGCAGCTCACCACCCACAGAGCAATTTGAAAGAGAGGGATGCACTTCTGGGTCCCTGAACCGATGCTCACAGCACCGGGGACAGGTGGATTGGCCACTAAGGGGGGTCTGGGTGGGGCACTAACACCATCCAAAATGTCAATAAAGGCTCCACTTTAGTATCTGTGGAGCTGAGAAATGCCCACAGTACTGTTGCCAGTCAAGCTTCAGCTTCCTTTCCATGCCCTGAAGCAGATCCAGACTGGACAAATGGAGTTCTACTGTTTTTTGGTTCATTCTTGGAACTTACCTGAGAACCTTCTTGGCTAGCCCCTGCTAACATTTGCCAATTTTTCTTACAGATAGCACCTTACCCTTATTCTCCTAGGCTTGCCTAGGATTGTGCTTCAAAACTGCTGACACTACAGACTTCTGATTCTGGCTCCAGCCCAACAGAGTCTACACAATCCAAGTCACAGCTTCCTGCAGCTGTGCTGCCCATCAGCTGGACCACTGGGCAGAGACACAAGACAGCATGGAGCCTGGGGACAACAGGCACTGTGGGCTCTGTCTACTATGACAGCAGGTTAGTCTCAAAAGGCAGAAAATGCCTTTTCAGACCTCTCTCTCTGGTTTTGCCTGAGCTATGTGAGAGCTTCAGCCCACATCAGAGTCCCAGCATGGCATGTGGCACAGCCTCTGTAAACTGAGTCAGCTCACCAGGCTTTTGGAAGTTCAGCTTTTAAAGGTATCCTGGTGGTCCTGGTGACAGACACTGTGGCTGTCCCAACCATATCATGGGACCCCCCATCCTTTCTAAATGTCCCCTCCGGCACCACATCTACTAGCCAGAATATTTTCCCAAGGACTTTATTCAAAACCACAGAAAGTTTCTCCACTCCAGCACATGGAGAGCTGATGTTCTAGAAATGAACTCAAAGCTAAAAGGAGCTGCTATAGAAACACCCAGGTTCTTCACCTCCCAGGGGTGACCATCCTGAGGGGTGATCTTCAGAGTTCTGCTATAGGATTAGGTTCGTCTCTGATACAGCAACATACTCTCACTGGCCACTTCCCTTCCTTGTCTTCACTCCCCCCACCCTCAAACACTGATATTTCTTGAACTTCCTAGTAAACTCCTTGCTGTTAGACCCATGTCTCAGGCTATTCCTGGGGGATCAGCTCCTCCAAGGCAAAGCTGGAGACCATACCTGGCCTGGTGGTCAGATCCTTCTGGGAAGCTCTTTCTGCACCAGTCCCTGCTGCACTGTAGCCCAGGAGAGAAAATCAGCATCCAGGCCAAGCCTCCTTCCGGAGCTGTGGATGCCCCATTAGGATTCAGAGGCTCGCTCCAGCTTCTCTAGAGGCCATTTGCTCCTAGGAGGTGATTTTAATCAGGGATTTGATCATCCTACAGATGATTCGTGTTCACGCTCATTCTTCTTGGGTTCCCTGAGGCCCCTTAACAACATTAGACTACAATTTCAGGTTTATATAATTTGGTGCTTAATGCACCTTACTACTAGCCCAGGACAGCTGAAGTGACTCGCTGAGATGTCAACTTCACACCAGAGCTACCCCTTCCCAAAGGCCTGGCCTGGATGTATGACGCACCCAGGGCTCAAAATGGGAGTGGGGGTTATAGGGAAAGTGACTACTTTGCTGCCCTGTGGTAGACCTGGGTGTTCTATCCTTCCAAACCAGATAGCTGGCCTGACCTCCTCCTTGGGCCTGAGCACCACCCTGCTGGTCAGATCTAATGGCTCATATGTCAACTTGAAAGCTGCCCTCAAATGTCTCACAGGCTTCTAACATTTGACATGTCCAAAACTTAATTCTGATCTTACTCTCTAAACTGTTTTTTACCCTACCCCACCCCATCTTGGTAAATGCCTATCTTCACCCCATCACTCAAACTAGAAACCTGAGCTTAACTTTATCTCCAGTTGTAGAGTTCTTTTCTTTCCTCCCTCCTACATCTAATTCATCAGTAAATGCAAATCTACACTGATTCTGTTTCTGTCTCCAATCCCTTAGTCCCTTTACTATCAACCAAGTTGCAAAGACCAACATTTGTGCTGGAAGGACTGCTATAGTCCCCAAATGATCTCCCCATGTCAGAGCTTACCCTGACCCGCATTACTCACCACAGGCTCAGAGATCGGAAAGTGTCAGCCAGATCACACACACCACTACCGTTGTCCATGAAAGCCACATCTCTCAAGGCCTGGCATGACTGTGCCTGACTCTTCGACCTCAAAGCTGCCTTACAACCCTCCATCCGTATTTGCTTCTTGTGACTGTGAAAACAGGTCAGGCTCCCGCCAGGGCCTCTGCCTGTACCACTGCCTCTACATAGCACACTTTTCTGTGGCTCTTCATGTGGCTTCTCCTCTTCACTGTCCAGGCTCAGCTCAGAGGGGCTCTCGCCATCTATTCTAAAGCATGAGCCATTCCCATATTTGCATTATTTCCTATCCTATTTTTCCTACTTTCTGTTTCATGGCATTTATCACAGCCTATAGTCTTTTCATTACTTTTTTGATTTGCAGACTCTGAGCTCCCAAAGGCAAGAACCATCCCATTCTCCCAGGGGTGAGCAGTGGCTGGCATGCTGTAGGTAACTGAAGTATTAGTTTTCCATCACTATAAAATAGAACACCACAAACTTAGTAGCTTGAAACAACACAAATGTATTATCTTACAGTTTCTCCAAGTCATAAGTCCAGGTATAATGTGGCTGGATTCTCTGCTTAGGGTTTCTCTGGATTCAGTAAGGTGTTGGCCAGTGCTTTGCCTCTCATCTGGACCTTGAGGTCCTCTTGCAGTTTTACTGGGGATTGGTACAATTCTGTTCTAGGACAGAAGTTTCTGCCAGCTGGAGCTGGGCTTTCTGTCAGCAATGCCAGGTGACCTGTTATTCCCTGTTATATGCCCCCGCAAGCATCCTCAGTGAAGATGTTTGCTTTCATTCTGGTCACCAGAACACATCTCTGGATCTGTCCCTTCTGCTACCAACCAGAGGAAACTGTTATAAAAGGGCTTATGTGACTATACCAGACCCAACAGATTAGGGACCTTAGTTATCAGCACAGACCCTTCATGGCATTACCCAAGGTGACGTTTGATTGATAACTGGAAGAAGTGAGTATACTCCAGAGGCCAGGAATCTTAGGGTACTAGTTTAGAATTCTGCCTACACAATCATCAATAAATATTTGCTGAAGGGAAAAAGATGGGTCTCTTCTGGCCATCTATTTGAATAAGTAGTTCATCCAAGCTCTTGTGAGAGCTTTCCTTGTCTCTAAGAAAGGTGGGAGGTGTAAAATAAAATCCTAGTCGGCAATACAGAAAAAGGAGGAGGGATACATTAAATTTGGAATTGGGAAAAGTGAGTACAAATGCCACCTTTGTGGAGTCTTATAGTAAGAAGTTTGATGACACATTACTACTGCTGATACTCAGTCTCTTCATCTCTAAAATGGGCATAAAAGACCTATACCATAAAATAGAAAAGAATAATTCACCCAGCCCCAGCCAGCCAGCCAACTATATCCCAACCACTCATATGTGATCTATCCATAATCATCCACCTAATCACCCACCCATCCTTTTCCCTCATCCATCCATTCACTCACCCACCCACCCATCTATTTTTCCTTCCATTTATCATACATTCTTTCATCCATCCACCTACACACCCATCTATCAATCCATTCATGTATCTATGTATCCACCTATTCATTTATCCATCCACCTATCATACAACATCTACCAACCACCCATCCACCCACCTATATATCCACTCATCCCGCTACCTATCCACCCTCCCAACCCTTTGCTACTCCTCACACCCATGTACCTGGAATAGTGTAGAAGTCCTATAATTGGGAAATGGAAAGACAGGAGTTTCTTCTGCCATGCAGAAGTCTGTGGGTAGCAACCTCACCTGCCACTAGACTGGTGTATCCTATAGGAATGAGAAGAACATAGGTCTAGAGGGCAACAGTTGGACAACTAAGACTATAGGAATTCACTTCGGAAAGATTAAGCAATACCTTTAAATGTTCCTTTCAGAGAAAATACAATCACTTCAGCCAATATCTTGGTCTCACGCCTGAGCAACCCTGGTCAGGAATACTTGGCAAACAACTTTGTTTTCTTTGATTCTCTGTATTAGCTCTCATTTTTAAACCAAATGAAATTTGACAACAGAGACAAGCTCGCAGCCACATTCAGTCCATGTGACTTAGCTAGACACCTCTTTTAACTGGAGGGGTGGGGAATGTTTCTGTCTTGAGTGTCTAAGCACCTCAGGGCAAATGTGGGAAGTCTGTGACACCACGGGATGGTCTGGAATTGCAATCTGCCCTGTGTTGCTGCATTTTTCTGGCACATCGCAGTGTCTCAATTAGTGACAAGTTAATTCCTCCCCACTATCTGGACAGAGAACTCTCTTGGCACTTCTTGATCTCATCAGCTAGCTCCTTAGATCAATTCCCCTCTGGGGCCCAGGTTGAGAGCTCTGCTGAGGCCAGCTGGAAGCCTTTCCTTCACATTTAACCCCAACAGAGATACTTTTTTAAATTTCTATTTGACTCAAAATCCATGTAAATCCTCAGCTCTGATCTATGTTCGAATTCATTCCTGCCACCCCATCAAATTCACCAGGTGGTGAAGGGTTTAAGGATTTGGGCTTACAGAGTCCCAGTTGATACTTCTTTCACCAGATGATTGAAATATAGGTCTAAGATATTTCTCCTGGGTCTCATTAAGCTTTGAAATGTGTGGTTATTCACTCCCAGAAGGCAACCACCATCACATCCAACACAAGGACCACAAACATACTCCACAACCCTCCCTCAGGCTTGCAAGTCACAGGAAATACAAGAGGAGGTGATTCAGGGGAAGAATCAGTCAACCAGGGCCAGGGAAGTATGTTGGGGGAGTTCCTGACTCTCTAAGGCAGTTTCCATTTGCAGGTACAAGGCCCAAGATAGGTGCAGAGCTACCTGCACTTTGAAGACCCTGGCATGCTCAGTTGTGCAGTGCGCTGCATCTCAGCAGAGTAACTGCTGGGGGCAGAGAAGAGGGTAGTAGCATGTAGAACTGAAGCTGATTAAGAAAGGGTCAATGTCCCCAAGGGCCAGATATACCCAGGCATCACTAAGTATTTCATTTCAGAGAGAGCTGCTGATAAGTGGGGGTAGGCCCAGGCCCTGGAGGTGGATCGTACCAACGAATCAGGGTCTTAGCTTGCTGGTACTACAGGAAGCAGGGCCCAGATTCTCAAGGAAAAGCATTGGCCAGAGAGAAGTAGGATAAAGTCAGAGACAGGCTTCATCCCAGCAGGGAACTGTGGACTGGTGACCAGAAGCAGAAGATCAAATGTATGACCAGTTTATACAAGGTTGAGGGAAGCTGAAATTTTGGGGGCAACAGGTGCAGGGACACACCCCAGACTCTCACAGCTCTGCTGAGGTCTGGAGTTCCACTGGGGAAGGAGACACTACTGCTCTTCTCTGCAGAGGGCAGGGCAGGTCCAGCTTCTAGGACCAGAAATGCACCCCCTGTAGAACCGGTAATGAGAGACCATACTTCTGAGACAGACTCATATCAGGATGCACAGCTTAGCAAGTGGAGAGCATAAGCTGGATTTTATCCCCCCACTTGTCCCTTGTCCTGGTACCCTGGTAAAGACATGGTACCCTGCTTCCCTGCAGATTCATGTTAGGTTAGTTCAGAAATGGACATGATTGTATCTGTCAGAGATATATGTCATTCCCTTTCCCCCCACAGTACTGGCTAAAGCAGAGCTTTATCTTAGAGCCAAGTAAAAGGGGCTTGGGGAGAGGGGCAGGCATTTGTTTTCACAGCAGCCAGGAGCTCAGGAGTCACACAAACTATCTGCTTGGGAGTGTGTTGCTGGATCACACTCCGGTCTAAAAGGACTCTCGGGCTGTATGAGTGGTGTGGCCAACAGAGGCAGCTCCGGGCAGTCAGGAGCAAAGGTGAGTGCCACCAGGACTCCTGCAGAATTCAACACCCAGCAGCTGCTGGGTACCATCGCAGCTCATGTGCGGGGATCAGACTAGTTCCACTGGCCAAAAGCGTAGGGGTGGGAGGAGACGAGAAGCTTTCAGCTGAGCGGGCCGACAGCCCAACCCACGTGCCTGGCTGAATAAACACCTTTAAGCTGCCTGAGTCTTGGTTGTAATTAGATTAGCTATATGGGATTCTTTAAGCTCCATAAAGCACAATACTGTCAGACCATTCCTTTCCCTCAGCTTTTTTTTTTTTTCAATTATTCCAGCTACATGCAAAGCTGTTGGTATTTTTACAGCCTGCAATGAGTATCTCTTGTGTAGGACAGCATCTTTGAAATGTTAACCAATGATTAGGCAGGCTCTGGGCCAAGAGATGATGGGGCTTCGTGGTGGGTGGAGGGGGACCCAGCAGCTGGTGGCAAGCAATCTGGGAGCTCTGATTCTACTTCATCACAACACTTTGATTTTCTTACTAACAATTAAAAATAACAATGATTCACAGTTATACAATTACTTGTCATTGTTCAGGATTGTGAAGGTGGTGCCAAGAAATTGGAAAAGGGTGAACCACTGCTGTGGGACCTGTCCACCCTGCTCACACCAGCACGTACTATAGGGACTAAATGTGTTCTCGAATTTATTGTCGATGTGATGATATTTGGAGGTAGGGTCTTTGAGAGGCAGAGCTAGGTTTCAGTGAGGTCATGAGGGTGGAACCCCTCCCCCACCGATGGGATTAGTGCCCTTCTGAGTTAAGAAATGATACCAGACTTGCTCTCTACAGGCATGCACCAAGGAAAGGCCCGATGAGGGTTTAGCGAAAAGGCAGCTGACTGCAAGCCAGGAAGCAGGCCTCATTACACATGGCGTCTGCTGCCATCTTGATCTTGGACTTCCCAGCCTTCAGGACATGAGATATAAATGTTGTTTAATTAGCCAGTCTGTGGTATTTCGTTACAGTGGCCCAAACGGACTAAGACAGCAGGTGCACCCCTGCTTGTATATATGCTCACACTGCATAACTGCACACCCGTGGGTTCCCATCCTATACACGTGCACATACGCGTATGCACACAGGAATACCAATTCCTCCCTGACTCAAAGGAGACAGGCAGCTGCCTGCTGCCTCCCTCTCCTAGGGGATCCAAAGTGTGGCTGCCAACTTTCCTCTCAACCCAACATGAGCTTAGAAGCCTCTGTGTGACATGTCTCTCTTGCTCACCAAACCCAGACAAGGCTCCAGCATAGGAGACACTCAGGCTTCTCTAAATTTCCCCCTTGCCTCTTTCTTCGCTGATCCTGCTGCCCAACATCTCTTTCTCCCCAGAAGGGTCAGAGGCAAGAAAATGAGGACACACTCAAATAAGTCTTCTGGAGTCAGAGACCCACTTTGTGCCACAAATGGCTTTGTTTAAAGTCCAGGAGCACTGGTCTGAAACCAGATAGCCTAGGTTCAAATCCACCTCTGTGTGACTTTGGACAAATTCCTTAACTTCTCTGTGCCTACCTCTGTCATACAGAATGACGTTGACAATAGTTCTTCCCACGGGTACAAGTTAATTTACATAAAGTACTGGGAATGGGCTCTAGCATACTTTGTGACTTCCTTGGAGCTGGAGGTACCTACTTAGGGCTCTGTCCACCTGGTGGCCAGGGGAGTCACTCTGGCACCAGATTTACTCTCTCCAGCTATCTCTAGACACCCAGGTCTGGAGAAGTGAAGGTGAAACTGCACCTCAAGGCAGAGACAGCCTGTGGGTGGTAGTCAAGCAGGGGCCTGGATGTCAACATGAGGAGTCCCTCCAGGACCTGTTCCCAGGAGGGGGTAAGGGACACTACTCCATGCTGGCACCTCAGGACACAGGTGCCACCATTTTAGTGTATGTGGGGGGCTTGTTATCCTGGCAGAGAGATTCCCAGGGAGGATCTCTCTGCCCCATGGGCAGCCAGCCAGACATAAATCTGCGTCTCCTTGGGCTCCCAGCAGCATGCTGTGTAAGAGGCATGCTTTGCAGAGTCAGAGAATCCCATCCTACCTCTCAGGGCTATGTGGCTTTGGGCCCTGCTCACTTGTTTTAACCTCCCTGAGATTTCACTTCCTTGAATACTAAGTGATGATGGTGACAAAGATATACCCCTTAGGCATTGTGAGCACTCTGTCAACACACTTATTGAGGGACTACTATGTGTCGGACATGGCTAGCTGGGGGGTCACTGAAATGCCTGCACAGTGTCCCTTGGCTAGTCTGCACTGAACAGCTCACTGGAATTTAGTGAGTAAACAACCAGTAAAAACAGTGTGAGGAGGAGGACAATAGGGTATGTGGGAGAACTGAGCAGTACTCCTGGCCCAGTCACCTGGAGGAATGCAGTGATGGAAGGCTTTCTGGGGGCAGTGGAGTCTGAGTGAACCCTGAAGCTTGCCTAGGGGCTGGATGTGGGGAGGATAGTCATTCCCAGATAGGGCTAAGAGGAGCAATCAGCCCAGCACTGTGACCAAACCTGGGTGCCTGGCCATGGGCTACGCTTGGACCCAGCACCAACAAAGGACACAGCAGGCGGTGGAGGGGAAGCCCTGGAGAGAATCATGAGACCTATGTCCTGTCCAGTCTGCTGTCCATACACTGCAGGGCTCTGGAGAGTCTCTGTCTTCTCTACCTAAGCCCCAGTTTCCTCCAAGCGCCAGCAGGGATGACTGCATGTCTGTCTCTTTGATGCTGCAGGGGGAGCGGACCTGTGGGAAGGGCGGTTCCCCTGTCCTGGGACTGCCTAGTTCAGCACTTTCTCCTGCCAATATTCTTGCAAGGTCTCAAGCAAACGTGGCCACAGGCCACAACTGAAGAGTATTTGCTGCTCCAGAAAGACCATTGACACTCAGCTTCAAGTGCACCAGGGGTTGGAGGGGTTGCACTGGGGTTGGAGACTGGCCCTTCCCTTGTCTGAGAGGAGGGCCGGTGTCTGTCCAGTTTAGGGTGTGCAAGTCACTGCCAAGCAAGAGTTGATGGAAAGCTCCAGGGAATAATGGGATTCTTAAAAGAATATCTGATATTTCCTTTGCTTTGATGTATTTTAGGCATAAAATTCAGATTCATTTTGAAATTTCAAGTAGCAGAGGGGAAGGTTACATGACTTTACATTGATCAAAAGGGAACACACATTCAAAAAGGAAACAGAAGCTGAATACAGCAAAGGAGTTGTTTCTTTCTGAAGGATGGGGGACTGAAAGAGTTCACGTTCATTGAGCACCTGCTTTTTGCCAGTCCTGGAATACCCCATAATGTGCCCCTATAATGAGTTCATGTAGCCAGGGGTGAGAGCTAGGGGAAAGGTGAGCTAAGTACTTGGCATAACTGGTCACTGAAAGCCTTTTAAGAGATTGAGAGAATGAATGAATGAGTGAATGAAAGAACAAATGCAGTGAATAACAAGTAAATGCCAATAGTCAAAGGCAAAAATAACTCTTTCAGTTGCAAGTCTCCTGGTGTTTCCCTCTCTCCTGAGGTCTATAAAGGTTAAATTACTCAGTCCCAGCTAAAGACATGGGCCCACTGGGATTCACTGAGAAGCATGGTAATTAAAAGCAGAAGGCTCAGAACTGAGCTCCCACCATTTTCTTGGGCTAACAGGAGGAAGAGGAGCCAGGGAGGCTGCAGGGCAGGCAGGATAGCACCACTGTCATGAGAACATCTTCAGAGGGTGGCACAGAAGGGAGGCTCGGGTCGACCATCAGACTCTGTGCATCGGAAGTGAGGAGAGGCCAGCTGGGTATGAGCAAGAGTTTTCCCTCCTGCTCTGCATTCCACCGTCACGCCATTCTTGCCATTGCCCTGGGATATAGCAGTGAGATCCCAAGAGTGCCACTAAGGAAGAAACACTCCACCCAGCAGCACCATCTGCCTGGGGCTAGCTTCGGGGGAGCTTCAGCGCCTGCTGTCCCAGGATCCTCAGCTGCAGGACAGATGGGGGACAGCAACTTGAACATAGGTTCCAAGTAAATGTCTACACTGCCTCAGAATATTCTGGGAAGCTTATTACAATGCAGATGCCAAATTCATTCATTCTTTCAGTTGAGTCAACATGGATTCAACCTACAAGTACAAGAGACTATTCTCAGTATTGGTAACAGTAATGAACAAAACCAATGCCCCTGTCTGTATAGAACTTAGTTATTGGCAGAGGGAGAATGTAAGGACACGTACAGGAAAGTAGCTGGGTGAGTTCAGTATTCAAGACTGTGAAAGGATGTGGGAGATGGCAGAGTGGAAAAGTGTTAAAGTGTTCCAGGCAGAGAGAACAGCAAGTGTAAATGTTCTGAGGCAGGAAGTCTGTTAGGAATCTCTCTCTCTCTCTTTTAAATAATATAATTGTTTATTTTTACAACATTTTGTGCCTTTTCCCATCTCAGTTGCAATCCCCATGGGCTTCCTATCACCAAATCACCCGTGTGCCATCACCATAGTCCTGTGCACTTCCCTCCTCCCACCGTTTTTGATTCCATTCCCCACTCCACCCCCATAAAATGTCTCTGGTATATAGTTGTCCATTAGTATCGTTATTTTCTCCCCTGGTC
Organism: Condylura cristata; assembly: GCF_000260355.1. Taxonomy (NCBI): domain Eukaryota; kingdom Metazoa; phylum Chordata; class Mammalia; order Eulipotyphla; family Talpidae; genus Condylura; species Condylura cristata. The sequence continues at coordinate 31,867,559 of NW_004567116.1, read as the reverse complement.
CTTTATACTCCTGCTATGAGTGAAACCATCCGGTATTTTTCCTTTTCTGTCTGGATTATTTCACTAAGCATGGTCTTTTCCAGCTCCATCCATGTTGCTACAAAAGGCATGTGTTTAATTTGTTTTTGTTGTTGTTGTTGTTGTTGTTTGTTTGCTGAGTAATATTCCATTGTGCATCTTTTTAAGCCAGTCACCTGCTTTTGGGCATTTGGGTTGTTTCCATGTCTTTCCAATTGTAAATAAAGCAGCAATAAACATGGGGGTGCAGGTGTCTTTTTGAATCAGTGTTTTTGGGTAGCTACCTAGGAGTGGGATTGCTGGGTCATATGGAAGCTCCATTTTTAGCAGTTTGAGGAACCTCCAAACAGTTTTCCATAGTGGTTGTACTAGTTTGCATTCCTACCAACAGTGCAGGAGAGAGGAATCTCTGTTTTTTTTTTTTAACCCAGTCCAAATACTAAAGTTTGAGGTCACTTTTGCAGACATTCTACACAGCAGCCAGCTCCTGAACAAGTGGGGCTTGTTTAGGAACCTGCTGAAAAGGCAGAGGACTTGGTCTGTTCCACAAGGACCACCCACAGAGCCCTCAGCCCTTGCTTCTTAAAGAGCCAGCTTAAGGTCTAGGAGAAAGGTCTAGAGAGGCTTGGATAAGCAAGCAGTGATTGATAGTCTCTTTCTTGTATTTGTGGAAACTTAGGCCTGACCCCCAAGCAAAGGTGCCTGCAGAGAAAAGGCTCGGGCCAAACAAGACCCCAGTGCACCCAGAACCCTTAAAGAGCTCCTGAGAAGGAAGGCTTAGCAAGGCAGACATCCTGAAAGCCTACACTCCTGCTTTTTTTTAGAGTTTTAAATACCAACATCCCTTCTATCAGGTGTTATCTCAGCCAAGCCTCCAGACAATTCCTGAGATAGGAATTATACATCCCAATTTTAAAGATAAGAAAAACAGTGCTTGCCGAGGTTAAGACCATACATACAGCTAGGAAGAAGCAAGGAAGCTGGCCTGATGCCAAATCTTGTCTCTGCCACCAGAGCACATTGTTTTACAAAGGAGGGAAAAGAAAGTGCCACCTTGAAACAGAGGCTGCATGTCAGCTATTATTACTATTGTCATGTCTAATAGTGTCACCTTAATACCCTCTGTGGTCTATGTGGACACTTTCCCTCCCTTTGCCTATGTCATCCTCAGGACCTGAGGGTGCTGACAGAGAGTGGCATTTCAGAAAGCCATGGTGGAAGAGCAGAGCAGGAAGTGGCAGAACTGAGGCTGGACACTGAGTCCTATTATGTTTCGCCCCAACTGATATCTATTTGCATGCTACCCGAATATTGGGGCATCCATCTAGTCTGTCATTCTCTCCATTCCCTTGGCCTGGCCTGGTCTCTACTAATGTTTGTAGAACTGAGCTGAAGTAAACACAAGTCCTCCACTGAGTACAGTGATGCCCAACAGGCACAACCCCCCAATGGAGCTGCCTACACAAAGGCCACCTCCCTGAAGTCAGCTGGGTGATCTGAAGGCCCTGCAGTCGTTGTACTATAGCTAGACCTAAAGCTAACTCCTTCCAAGTGTCACAATCTCTTGAGTGCTGAAGTCAGGCTGGTCCTGGGGACCATATGGCTGGTCACCCTCCTGTTTCATTCCACATGGGGCACTTCAGACCCCTTCCCACTATTCCCTACCAGTCCCCCAACCCCCCAGGCTCAGAGCCCTGCATGGCACAGGACACTGGGACTAATCGAGGTTGCTCTGCACATGTCAGTCTCACCATGCCCTGCATTATCTGTTGTCTCCCACCTGCTCCGCCTGAGGGGAAAAGAGAGGAGCCTTTTCTTGTAGAGACAGCCCTTGTTTCCGGGACCTGGACACCTGAACACCATCCTTACCTTCTTCCTTGGGAGACCAGCTCCACACCTTGACCCCAAAGGACTCAGATGTCCCCTTTCCATATCTGTTAAATCACAGAACTAAGGTCTGGTCACACTATTTATTAAAAGCTCTTGGGCCCTCCCTGGTGGCACAGCAGGTTAAAGCACAGCACTAAGAAGCTAAAGCCACTTCAGCACGAGTTCTATCCCTGCCCTGGAGGTGATCCACATGGCTTGGCAGACCTCTCCTGACCCACCCTCTGCTCCCCTCAGCAGTGTACTTCGTCGATTTGCCCGTTCTGCTCCCCACTGTCTCTGGTGAATCCTCTCACTGTCCTTGCACCTCTGGCCTGTACCCCAGTTTTGTATGCATAAATAAATCTTTAAAAAATATAAAAAATTAAAAAGCTCTCGAGGAGATTCAAGGTCTCACAAACAACTTCCCTTTTAGAAAAGAGAAATACAATATGAAACATCTGAGTAACGGACCAGATTATAACAGATATATGAGATGGCTTTCCATGGTATGAGGGTAGCTATTGATTCTTAAAAGTTTTGTTATAACTGTGTGTGGATGTGGGCGTGAATAAGTGTGTCATTTTGGTTTATGATATAAGTGTATGTCTTGTTGTCTTGCTGTAGATCATGTTTTAAAATGTTTTTAATGGAAAAATCCCTGATAGAAAAATCTACCTCTGCCAGCTTCATCTTCATCTGGTTCTGCCAGCCCATCCCTAGCACTTAACTGAAAACTTCTTGCTGAGGCTTCCATGATCTATACCCTCTAAATCCAGAGGCTGCTTCCTATACTGCAGGTCCTGTCACCTCTCCATGAATCCATTCAAATCCAGGACTAGTTTCTGAAATTCTGTCCACAGAATTGGCATTATCCTCCAGGCTGTCCATTTCTTCTGAGTCCTAAACATCTTTGACACTCAAACTTACAGTCTTTGTTCTACCCACTCCTCCCAGTCAGTGACTCCCATTACCCGGGGTTCAAGATTCCAAATACGCATCCTGGGGTTTCCCCTCTGGAGCTCCAGGGTGCAGCCGGCTAGCCATGTGGCATGCAGTGTCCTGGACAGGGAGGCAGGGCTGGACTGACCGTTCAATCCACAGTCACATACTGGACCATGTCAATAGGTGCAGCAAGCAAGGGAAGACAATTGACCCCACTTCACAGAGTAGGAAATGGAGCCCTGGAGAGGTTGAGGGACATTTCCATGGTCCCTCATGTACAGTGAGAGGGTCCTAGAACCCATGACCTTATTGGACTTCAGTCCAGAGTTCTTTCCATTCACACCATACATTGGAACTTTACATGCACAAAAGTTAAAACCTTTTATTCATTAAGCCAATCAGAGCTATGCCACAGAGTTTATGAAGAATATTCTAGAATGCCAGACTCCCACCTCAACTTATTAACATAGTCTTCCAGGAGAACTCTTTGTTATTCTGTTGTAGCTGTATATTTTTATATAAATACAGATTCACAGGGAAGGACACAGAGATGTCCAGGTACCCTTCAGTCAGCCATGTTAACATTTTGCATGACTAGTGCAATATCCAATCGGCACATCACAACAGCACAACCCAAGAGCATATTTAGATCTCCTCAGTTTAGATCTCTCACATCTCTGTGAGTGGAGTGCTATGTCATTTGCTCACATGTGCAGTTTCGTGGAATCACCATCACACTCAAGTGCTTGACTGATGTCATCACCATAACACTCCCTAAAGGTTTGTGTCTGGAAGCTTCGGCCCTGATGATCTGGTGCACCCAGCCCACAGCTCCTCCTGCCTCCTCTCCTGGGAATGCACCACCATCCTCTGAGTCACCTGACTCAAAACCGAGTCCCTCTTGCGACCCACTTGCCCTTGGACTGCCGTCAAGAGGCACCAACTGATGCTTCATTCATATCTCTCAGGCCCACATCTTGCGCTCGATCCCCACACCCAGCCCTACTCCAGGTCCTTGATATCTTCTCGGTGCCGCTACAATTGCTTCCCCACCTTGTCCCCTTCTTCAAGATGTTCCTTTCCCCAAACCAGTATCAAGAACCCCTCCAGATCTCTCCACTGCCCAGCATTCCTCTCCTCAAAAATTTTTGGTGGTTATCGCCAGGTACAAAAGAAAAGCCAAACTCTTTAAATCCAAACATGAAATACTCAGTGTGTGGCTCTCTTTCCATATATAAATTTCTCAAACTCGGTATCTACTTTCATCCTATAGTCCACATGACCTAAAGACATGTGACATCCTTAAGGTCTTGATAAATTTCTCACCATAGGGAGGAAATGAAAGCACCAAGATTTTTTCTTCTTTTTTCAAAAGATTCATTTTTTGTTTATTTATGCATACAAAAATTGGGGTGTAGACCAGGAGTACAGGAGGTAAGAGAATTCACCAGAAACAGAGTGGGGAGCAGAATAGGCAGATCCACTGAAATACATCGCTGATGGGAGCAGCGGGAGAGACAGGAGAGGTCTATTGCACCACGTGAGTCACCTGCCTTGTTGGGGATCAAACTCATGCTGCAGTGGCTGATGGTAGCTTGATAGTGTTGAGACTAATCCTTGCACCATCAGAGGGGCCCTGCCAACATTTCTTCTTCCTAGTGCTCATTCTCTTTTCTCTCTTTTGTGATGCGAGAGGGGCAGGATTGTGCTGCAGACCCCTCTAGCTCTGTCCTCACCTTGGACAGTCACCTGTGTTGCCTACTTGCTATCACTCTTGATACCTTTACCTTCTTTACATCCATGAGCAATGCAGTCAACTGATTCATAAGCACCACCCTTCAGAAATTCTAAAATCCCCCTGCCCCACAGTGCTGCTCTACACATCTGACTACATGATAAAATGAAGAAGACAATTTGCTTATTGGGATTAAATATATTTCAATTATCTGATACGTTTCAGTTTTAATTGATAACAAAACACAAATAGCCCATCTGAACTTCTCATTACAGCAAGTGATTCACTGGAAAATTTACTACCTGACACCAGAGACTGCTCAAAAGATAACAGAAGCCCAGTAACTCTATGATTCCATAACCCAGTGGTCTGTTTTTTTAATGGTGTATTATCCAAAGCACATCCATATTAATGATCCTCTCAAGAGCATTTCTGTGAAAAGGTCTCAATACCTGGTGTCTAAGTTTGAGAATATTGTGGAGGTGGCATATGTGGAAGGATTCAGAGGCCACGGAATATATACCAAGGGAAAGAGAGCTGACAGCAAATGGACAAGGGGAGACAGTGGGGTGGAGGATTCCACAAGGTGCTGGCAGGGCTTTGCTACAGCCTGGTGGAATGGGGAGGAGGGGCTCGGCAAAGGCTGGACTGTCAGCACCTGGGCTGCTGTCCAGGGTCATGTGTCCACTACATTTTGTGCTAGCAAAATGATCTCCCCTACCACCGGCACCATCAGCACCTCCACCAACATCACCATCACGGCTAAGACAATACTGATGAAGAGCCTTCCAGGCAGAGGCCAAGGATACCACTCAATAAAATGCTGCTTCATAGAAGACTCCTTGGAATGTTCACTGTGGACATGGTGGGGATGGTACCCAGGGCTTTTTACCTCATATTGATTAGGAGGTCAGAGGAGACGGTGAATGTCCAGTAAGGAAACATTCGGGGACCAGATCCCTCTGGGAGGGAAGTAGATAGAGTATACCTACTGAGCGAAGTTTCCAAGTGGGAAACACCATAAATCTCTCATTTCTGAGGCAAATCCTGAGAAGGAATAGCCATGGGAGCCTTGAGAAGCCTGGACAGAGGCTGAACCTGGTGCTCATATGTTGGCCATGGAGCAGGGCTCGGGGCCCAAGATTGCACAGACACTCCACTCACCGTTACTGCTGTTGTCATCCACCAGAATGATCTCCTTGAGCAGGTGTGGAGGTGTGCGTTCGATGGCTGAGTGGATGGAGCGCAGCAGCACCGACAGCGCTTCGTTTACAAAGATGAACACGATGCTCACCTCCGGCAGACTATCGGGAAATGAGAGGTTGCGGCACCTGAAGAGAAACAGTCAGGATCTGAGGTCTGTCACTGACTGGACTGGGGCCACCCCAGGTGCTGACCCACCCCAAGTCTTGGCTCCAGTTTTGCTGGGGGTACAGGAGTCCAGATTCTTCTTTTGGATCTTGCCAATCCACTTAAGAAAAGCCCTAAATAGGCAGCAGTTTTGGCCATTGAAACCTGCCTGCCCTACAAAAGAATCAGGATTTGTTGATGACCACTGAGTGAAGCTGAATGGCTTCAGTGACCATCCATGAGATGGTAACCTAGTATTTGATGGAAGAATAAACATTTCTAAACCCATTTAAGATAGAAAATACAGCGAAGGCACATCTTCATTTTTTATCAAAATGGCGGCCAACATCTAGATGAGGCCAGACCTTAGTGATCTAGTGCAGGGGTGAAATGTGCCTTCTCCTTGAGCCTTCTCCTGTCTGGAGACACTCTGCCTTCATCCAAAGGCATACCACCTAGAGACTCCCATAACCCTCATCCACATGGGGGTCCAGCCCCCATGACATTCACACCCTGAAGGATAAATGGTCATGAGAGAGGCTGCCCATAAATGTCCCATTTCTCTTCTAGGTCCACTGAAACCCTGCAGCCATCTGGAGATCTCTTACCCAAAGGACAGGATGCAAATTCATAAAGGTCTGCATGCTATTACCCATGGGAAGAGAATAGCAACCCTGAAATCAGACTCCACAGAGATCAAATACTAAGACATTTCATGGTTCATAAAAACATGTCCAATTCTTTCCTTGCAAGTACTGTCTTAGAGGGCAAAAAACCACTACCAGAGCCCTTATCTGGTTAAAGGTAAAGGTCGTTTCAGAAGATACTGAGCTCCCACCTGAGAGTTGAATGAAAGGACAAAGTAGTAATTACCGCCCATCTCAGGCCCTGGACTTAGAGAAGGGGCTGCCCACTCCCACCACCAACCAGTAAAGGCTCCGGGAGTTCGAGACCGGTGACAGGTTGCCATGCTCCAATGTGGGAGCTGCAGCCGGGTCAAACAGGCAGTAATGAGCACAGGAGCACAGCACTTCTGCTTGTCAGTAATTAAAGTGCTGTAGGATAGGAATGGGCCTGCTCCTCTTTAATGAGGAAGGCTGCAGAATAACCAGCACTGAGCAATTTGGAGAAATCACCGTGGGGCCCCAGCCTGCTTAAGAGCGGAAGATTAATAAACTACAATCATGGTCTCTATGGTTACCAGAAATTTACAGAAACTTCTTCCATTCTATTTCCAGCTCTTTCTCAACAAAGAAGTCGGAGGAGGGAAAAAGTTGAGCCTCTCCCCCAAACTGTTCACACTTACAATTTTACTAGAACAATTGGGTCAATAAATTGGTGAAAAATTCATTCATTCTTGTATTTAATGGAATAAATATTTCTTGATCTTCTTTCACCAGGATGGTTCTGATGTAGGCACTAAAGGTACGTGGACAAAATCTTTGTCTCCAAGGACTGTATGATTTGACGGGGACACAGACAGACACTGGAGCAAATAAATGATATAATTTCACTAAGTACTGAGGTGGAAAGTAACCTTGGGTAAGAGAATAGTTGTTTTCTGCGAATTAGTGAGAGAAGGGATCTCTAAGAGGGCAAGATTTGTTCACAGAGGAGTGAGTCTATGCAGAGGCCCTTCAGGGTCACGGGGACAGTGCTAAGATGGGGGGAAGGATGGAGGGAGCCAGCTCACTTAACTGCAATGAATGGATGAAGGTCTGAGACCTGCAGGCTGGAGGGAGGAATTCAATGAAGAAGAAAAACTGAAGTGACCCCCCCCTTTTTTTTTTTTAACTCAGCAGACTCTTTCTAAAAATGTTTGTTGTTGTAAGTGAACTTTTTTTTTTTTTTTAAGATTTACTTATTTATTCATACAGAACTGGGGTACAGGCCAGAGATGCGGAGGGTGAGAGGATTCACCAGAGTGGGGAGCAGAACAGGCAGATCGATGCTGAGGGGAGCAGTGGGCGGGTCAGGAGAGGTCTGCCACACCATGCGGTCACCTCCGGGGCAGGCAGGAATTGAACTCATGCTGAAGTGGCCCTAGCTTCTCAGTGCTGTGCTTCAACCCACTGTGCCACCAGGGAGGGCCTGTAAGTGAACTTTTTATAACAGCAAATAAAAGGTTTGTGACGAACAGTTAAATAATCCCTGTGGCTAGTGCTTATTTATGACTATCAAGAGCAGTGACAGGTCTTTCCTTAGACATGAAAACTGTCAAAAGAACTGACACCCTACCTACTTGCTAATCACATTTTAAAAATAATACTATAGCTGGCCTATCTACTAGCACATGACCTTAATATTTTTTTTTATAAAAATAGAACAAACAGCACTGAATAAGGACAAGTTCACAATCCTCCCCAAGCATCCCACCACTGATGAAGACTGTGACCCTGTATGTGTTGCTATTTCTGGGGAGTTGCTCAATGTTCCCAGAGCCGCACTATCTGGAGTCCAGGAGGTCCTCGAGTGCTTTCCAGAGTGAGGGATGGACTGACTTCTCCTACTCACTTCCCTTCTTAATCCTAAACATAACCACCCGGATGGCCCCTTCCACACAGTCTGACTTTAATTTCTTCCAGTGAGGGCCACGCCCGTCGTCCTGATGGTTTGCATATGGCTGTCTGGGAGCATCTCCTTGATGGTCTTCATCCAAGCAGAATGGAAATGCATTTATTTTAGAAGCTAAAGAATGCTGATCACTACTTTCATATGAAAGACTCATTCCCTGAAAACCTTCGGAACAGACAACACATCTGGTAAGGTGTGGCATCTGTGTGTGGATTCAGGGGTGCCGGCTGCTCTCTCAGCTCTGAAGCTTCTCGAGAACAGGGACTTTATTTAGTTGCCATTTTGTCTCCCAGCTTTACCCATGGTCTTGAAGCAGAAGTTTCCCGGTTCTGCTTCCGTTCTGCTACTTTCCCAGCCCTGCTGCTTGGGGGAGTCTGTTGCCTGGATTCTGCTGCTTGGTGAAGCAGAAAATTCCTGCAGTGTGCTTCTTGTCCACAGCAGTAGCTTTGTCTACCTTGACCACCTTCCCAAACAATAAAGAATACTTACGCTATGATGGATGGGATGGCAAAGGTCCTCATACAAACTGTATCAAACCTTACCATTCCTGTAATTCAGGGCTCAGCCTTTTGGGACTGACCCCACTGAACCTGCCGGTGTGACAAGTAAACCTCTCTCTCCACCACTGCCTGGTATGGAAATTGCCATAACAGTCTGGCACACAGTAGGTCTTGGAGTTAAGCAAAGCTCACAGTGCATTTAGTGGACACGGGTTAACTGACCTTTATGTGCACGCCGCTGTTCTCACAATGACGTCTTTCTACAAACTTCCCTGTGAAGGAGAGTCAGGCCCTCAGCCGCCAACAGCTCCTTCCTCCTCTGCGCTCTTTCCCAGAATGAGGCCCCCCTCCTCTCATTCCCCCAATTCTCAGTTTCTGTGCATGTAGCTAAGTGATCCCTCCAGGCCCAACTTTCTGGCCTCCTAAAACCCTTTCTTTCTCCCTCTTTTCCAGAGACCTGCTCAGGATTCTTTCTGTTTAGCAGCAGACCTAACCGAGGGCCTGGGTAAGTAGAGCTGTAGGGTAGGCGGGATGAGACAGACCAGACAAAGCAGAAGATTTTTCAGGGAAAGAGTGTGGGAGGTGGAGAGGCAGGCGCCCAACTCTGCCCCAACTTGCTGTGTGACCCACCCCTTCACTTTCTTCATGTCCTGGTTATAGAATAAGAAAGTCAGAAGAAATGACCACTGAGGACTCTTCTCTCTGTAAAATTAAGGACCTCCTCTCTCACAGGTGGTGAACAGAAAGCAGCTCATAAGGAAATGGCTTACAAACATTCCTCCCTTCCAATCAGTACCTTGTCACCACAAATTTCACAAAAAGATCTCCTTAGCATCATCCTGACCAGAAAGGGTGACCAACTGATCCTGGTTGGCCCAGGACCCTCCCAGTTTCAGCACCAGAAGTTCCAAACTAGAGTGGGTGGATACCCGGTCACCACATCAATTTCTTAAGGGAAGAGACAGCTGCCTGCCCACTGTCTGGCACAGCGCTTTGAAAACAGCAGCATTCAGTTAGCACCTATCCAAAAGTAGATTATGTCCCTTGCCAAAGTCCCCAACCCACACACATGGACACACACAGTCACAGTTCAGATCTTCACCTCCCTATCATCTCACTTACGTTGCTGGGGGGAGGATGCCAAAAGAGGGAAGAAAACAGCACGGTCACACGGTCACACCCATGGTGTCCCCGATTGACGATGAATTCAGACGGAAGCCTGCCATCCACTGGACAGCCCTAGGCCTTGGAAGAAACACAACCAAGAGCTGCTCTGGAAGAGAATGTTCCAGATCCAAGCCCAGTACATTTGTTCCAGTTCAGAAACTTGCTTCACCTACCTGGCGCTGGCCCCCAGGGAGAGCTCTGCCTCTGGTATTCAACCCCATGAGATGCTCTCCCGCCATTCCTGTACCCCCTGGTCCGGCCCCATGTCCCCTAGTTCTTTCTCATTTGTCCACCCACCTCCTGCCTGTTCTGGGTCTGCCTCTGCACTCCCCCTTTCTCTGCTTGCTTCCCCAGAAAGGCCAGAGGACTGAGAACCAGAGGAGCCACACAGATGTAACTAAGTTTCTTAGAAAAAAGCTGACAACAGAAGACCAGCCCCTTTACCACTTTGAGAAGAGACCCATTCTCCAGCAAAATTAAGCCATAAAGGTTCCCTTTTAGCTTTTACTCTTATTCAAAGCCAAGTCATCTTCCACTAGAGATAAAAACAGGCTGTTTCTGAGAGGAGGAACACGAAGGCTGTCTAATAAGGCGGAATTGATGGTGATGATAAACTCGACTTTATCGATCTCCGTACACAGAAGGCCGTGCGGGATGGGGCGGCCATGTAGGGAGCCCCTAAGCAGGGCTCTGTGAGCACCTTTAGAGCTGTTTATGAGGCAAGTTTATAGTAAGAACTTCAGTGCATCTACCTGTAGAGCAGAAATACATGAAATCAACCCACCCAGGGCAGTAGCTCCAAACCTCATGTGCATGGAGAACTCCTCTCCCTGTGAGGCAGTAAATCTACTGGTGCTCAGTCCTTCAGCGTGACAGCTCATGGGAGCTGCCTACCCAGCGGTGGGAGGGGCGGGAGCGCCAGATCAAAGTAGAGCGTGCATACAACTATTTGCCGATGCTCTCGGGGAACCTGGCCCACTGACACCAGGGTTCTGGTGGGAAAGAGCACCTGCTTGACCCAGCAGTGAGAAGATGACTGTCCCAGGTACTCACTCCTGGGGTGCTCCCAGCCCCTCTTCCTCCAGGCATCTCCCCAAGAAGCCCTCCTTAGCAGTCGTGGTCATAGGAGATTTCTGGCATGCTGTGAAACACCTGGAGCATAAAGCTGAGGACACAGCCTGTCCCCAGGGTCAGCGCTGCCCCTCGGTGCTGAATGGCCATCCGTGTACTCATGCAGCCCTGTGCTCCCACCTACACCATGGTCTTGTCTGACTCTTCCCTGACCTTACTTGAGTATACTTTGGCTTCTTCCAAATGTGTCCAGATTAGGCAGCACCAAGGTCTACCTGCATCAGTCTCTAATGAAATGGGAGGAGGAGAGCAATGCAGGAATCCTCACTATGTGAGGATAATGGGGATTTTCACTGCCTCTGGTTGGCCTCCACATCTTCACAGGCTCTGGGACTAAGACACTCCATGGTACCGTGTGAGCACTCAGTGAATGTAGTGATGCAGAGGAATGAGAGGCCAAGAGGTGAGGACAGAAGAGTTTGCAAAGTCATAGAGAAGGCAGCATGCTCCTTCCTTGGACAACACAAAGCTGAACACAGAGCTATATAGAATTTCTATCCTCCAACATCTTTTCTGTGCATATACACAAGCTATCCCAGCTGCCAAAGGAGTTCACACAGAATACTTGGAGATCAACCATGCTAACAGATGTATGAAGTTTTACATCTTTCCATCATTTTATTCCTTTCTACAATCCTATACTGCAAACATTATTTCCCCCATTTTACAGGTGAAAGGAATAGGGCTGAGAGGGTAGGTTATCTTCTAGTGCATCATCCTCAACCTCTGCTGAACTCTCTACAGGAGACCACCAGAGATGCATCTGGTGGGACACTGATGTCATGATAACCCAGCAGCCCGGTGGCAGGGGCTGAATGGATTCAGTCACTCCAGCCTGTCAGTGCTGGTGAAAGACAGGAGGATGCAGCATGTCCCTTAGGATGGCTGCTAGTTGGGTGGACAATTAGGGCAAAGATCTACTGGGTACCTGAAGTCCAACACTGGCTGCCTGCTCCAGTGAGATAAATAATTCCTTGAATAAAGTAGCTGTGTTTAATGCAATGTCAAAGGACCGGGAAGCCTCTCAAGCCCTTTCCTGTGAGGAGGTAAAATGGGAAATGGGAAAGGGAAGTCCAGGGAGCACAAAGGAAGGGCTAGGAGGCAAAGGTGGTCTGTGAGCTGCAATGTGGTCAGTTGCCGGGAGTGGTTCGGCCCTCAGTCGTCAGCAAAGGACGTAGACACAAGCCTGTCTAGACTCAAGTCCTGAATCTCACTGTCTCCGCCACGGCCTGGGCTTCTGATTGTGTGATTGTGTGTAGTTATCAGCCTTCAAAGACCGCCCCCGCCCCCTACACCACCATCTCTGCTTGCCCCAGTGGATTCAGTTCCTTCCTTCTGGAAAGAATACACAAAACCAAGTCAAGAAAGTCCAGGGTACTTCATGGGTTCCAACTGGCATCTGAGAACAGGAGATTCTCACACTCTGTAAGCAAGAGAACTGAACCAGTCTGATGAACCCCTGACTGACTAATTACTAAGTAAATGTAACCAACAAAAAGTCCAGCCTTCATCCAGAGGCAGAAGTTCCACAAACACCCCTTCAGGTGATTCGATCAATGTAGAGATATCTACTGTAGCAAAAGAAGATTATAAGTAAGACCAGAGAAAAGAAATAATTTAAAATGTAAGCAGCCAACAGGAAGCAGAGAGACCATTTGTTCCTAAAACATCTTGTTAAAAATTCATGGACAATGAGATGCCTGGGACTCTCACCCAAGGACAGCCACCCAAGGAACAAACATCAGCTGGCTTTGGTGGAAAGGGCCTGAGCATCTCCATGTGGTGGGCTTCTTGGTGACCAGGCCACGTTCATGTTAAAGAAAACTGAGGAATGTGGGATTGGAGAAGAGGAACCCTATGGGTCAGGAAAAGGAGGCTAGGGCATCTTGCTCTCCAGCAAAGCCTGACTCTGGCCTTTGATTTATTTCCTGAACGCTGGGACTGGGGACATACTAGTCTCAGAGAACTTGGGTCTCATGTTTCCTGTAGAGTCTGCTTAGCCTTCTTCTCATTACTGCCAAGATGTATGACCTGTTGCTTGTGGTTCTTTGCTACTTAGTTCTTCTGTATGTAAAGTCATGATGATCTCCCCCCAGGGCAACTCTTTTACAAATCTAGAGACCTGCACAATAAAAGTATGAAAGAATTATACAGCATTTGTTAATCTTTATCTTGCCATCTCTAATTTATAGATGGCAACTCAAAACATGGAGAAGTTAGGTAACTTCCTGGAGGTCGACCAGTTTGTAAATGACAGACCTGGCCATGGAACCCAAGGAACTGGATTTTAAATATTACTTTATAATCTAAACAGAAACTTCAATTTTTCATGTTAGACAGTTTCTCTCCTGGGTTGTTCTTGCTAAACATACTCCATTTTCTCTGGGTTCTTTAAAATCCAATTCTGCAGTTCTGATCTTAGTAACAGAGTAGAACAAAAATTCACCTCCCTTTTTAAAGAACTCTATAATTTAGCTCAAGATTACATTGCCTTAAGAAGAACCATACAGTACTATTAACCCCAAATGGTTTTAGCATTAACTAAGAACCAGAAGTGTTTTCTCAGAGTGTTTTAGTGAAAGAATATTCTCCTCCCCTCCCAACTATGTTAATGCACTTATTTTCAATACCACAGTAGAAACATTACTAAGAGTGTTTACTTTACCCCTTTGTCCTAAGGTTGCTCTCCTGGGGGACACATTTACATAGACCTCTGGATCATCTCCACAGAGCTGAGATTCCAAACTAGAAAAGCTCCTTTGGGCTCCCCTGCTGAGTTGGTATCCTAGCTACACAAGCCCCAGGTAAAAGCACTGCTTTGACACATAGCATCTAAGTGAACTTGATATTCTGAATTCTCCTACAGAAAGTGAGCTCCTAAGAAATACTTCACATAGATGTGTGAAGTAAATGAGGGGGCTAGTTAAATGAGACATAGATATTAGCAGTCTGCATAACACCTGGCACCCAACCCAGACCAAGTGGTGGCTCTTGATGCCTTTTGTCCCCAGGGAACCACTTCCAGGTGTCCCAGCAGCCATGATCTCAGCTGCTCAACCTGGAGCCAGTCCCTTCTCCCAGGACTGGCTACGTAATTTGTGGGTGTCCATGCGAGAGAAAAATATGAGTGTGTGGGTTGGAGGACTGTGGGATCTTCATCTGAGATCACTGAACTTTGATGATAGTGGGGCTGAGTCATGGGTATGCATGGTTGGCAGAGGCCTGTCTTCTTGAATGGTGGCTCCTATTCAGAAAATCAAGAATTTCAGCAGTGAAAGCAGCACAGTAAACCAAGCACAGAGTGCTTCTGGCTTTCTTGGAATCCTGTACAAACAGGTTGCATGCCACATTAAATTTCCTATCCTTATATTGCTGCTGTAACAAATCACTACAAACTTGGTGGCTTTAAACAATACAAATGTATTATGGTATGGCTCTGGAGGTCCGAAGTCTGACACAGGTGGGCTGAACTCAAGGTATCAGTGGTGGGAGGTGGTAATCTGCTTTCTTGCCTCCTCCAGTGTGTGAAGACCCTCCGTATTCTGTGGCTTATGGGTCCTCTCCAAGTCAGCAGTGGCGTGTGAGTCCTTTACACATAGCCACCTTTCTGATTCTGGCTCTTCTAGAAGCCTTTCTCTTCCACTTTCATGTGTGCCGGTGATCAAACTGCGCCCACCAGACAATCTAAGATAATCTCCTTATTTTAAAGTCAGCTGATGAACAACCATAAATCCTTAATTCTCAGCCACATAGCATAACAGATTTATAGGTTGCAGGGATTAGGATGAGGACATCCTTGGGAGGACACTCTTCTGCCTACCGTGCATACCCATGAGTCAGCCCCATTGTCCACCAAAGTTCAGGGATCCCAGTAAAGATCTCACAGTCCTTCAACCTACACACTCAAACCTGACACAGTCACAGAAAATACCAATAAGCGCAGATGGCTCCTCCATAAAATCCCTGGATGTATCGACTTCAGAGTGCCCCCTGGCTGGTGGCCACAGCCGCATGCTGGGAGCAAGGTGTACCCTAATTCCAGGGAGACAGAAGCTCCTGTGCTTGGGACTCTTGAGACCCAGCTGATACACCTCTTCATCTGGTTATTCATCTGCTTCCTTTATCACACCCCCAACTAAATGGCCAAAGGTAAATTGTGTGTTCCTGAGTTCAGTGAATATTCTAACCAATTACTGAACCCAAGGAGAGGCCATGGGAACCCCAAGTAATAGCCATGCAGAAATACAGGTGAGGCAGCAGCCCTCCTGCCCACCTCTGCCCATGCAGGTGCCCCTTATCACCAAGGTTCTCTCTTCGCGTACAACAGAGGCCCCATTCAAGGCTGCTGCCCAGGACTATGCAGGCCTCTTAGCTAACCTGTCCCTTTGGGGGCAGCTCTTTCTGCCTGCTTGTGTCTTAGCAAGTGTCCTCTCCCTTTTTTGGAATAAAACTGCCCTTTAGGCTATTAAAAAATAAAAAGAGGTCCCTCCCTGGTGGTGCAATGGATTAGAATGTAGCACTGCAAGAGAGCTGCAGTCACTTCAGTGTGAGTTTGATCCCCAGCCTGGAGGTGACCCACATGGCATGGCAGACCTCTCCTGACCCGCCCACTGCTCCCCTCAGTAGTATACTTCATCAGTCGGCCTGTTCTGTTCCCCACTTTGTCTCTGGTGAATGTTCTCACTGCCCCTTCACCTCTGGCTTGTACCCCAGTTCTGTATGAATAAATAAATAAATCTTAAAAAAAAAAAAAGAAATACAGGTGACAACCTGGGACTTGTCACTGCATCTGACAGGGTATCCTTGTGGAGCTGAGCCTTTGTCTTGCAGGAGCTGCACTAACTGCACCAACTCCAGATAGGATGTGCAGAATGAGCCGACTTGCAGGACACCCACCTGCTGTCCCAGAACTGGCAGGTATAAGGATAAAACCCCATGCCTCTGGTATCCGAAGTCTGGTGAGTCCGAGAAAAAAGGAAACTGTTTTATCCTAGACAACTACCTGCTCCAGAAGGCTCTGTGAAGAGTCACAGAGTTAACATAAAGTGCCGACACATCCTCAAAAACACGAGAGTAATTTAGAATGAAAGTAATGATACTGAAAAGATGTTTCCAACATGAGTCAAATGGGATAAGCTGAGAAAGGACCTTGTTCCAAGGCAGGAATGTTTTTAGAGAAATGAGCAGACAAAAAGGCCCTGTTCCACCTTGACATCTTTTTTTTTTTTTTTTTTTGAGTGGTCCACTAACAGGTCTGGTCTTGGGTATGTGTCTGGCAGGGGAGTGAAGCAGGGCTAAAAGCACTCCAAGTGCTGTGCAAAGCCGCCTTGTTAAAGCTACAGCAGCACCCAGGTGGAGGAGCCAGAAGGCGCAGCTCTGCCTTTCATGGGAATTTGTGTTTCCATCAGGGGCTGGGAGAGTCCCCTGTCCTGAGTGACAACCTGGGGGAGGCGTGTGAGCACCTTAAACTCAAGCACATACAGGGAATAGGCCTTTTTGTGGTATTATTGCTCTACTCCAGCGGCCCAGCAGGAAACTGCAGAATTCTGCCCACCTGGAGTAACTTCAGACACCCTTTCCCAGCAATTCACAAAGTCACTGCTCTCCAAAATGTGTTTCCTTCTTGAAGCATGTTTGCCAGGGAGGCCTACCCTTCCGAAATAGGCCTCTGGGCCTCTGCCCCCTCCACTCTCCAGCTTCCTTTCCTCTTCCACAGAAGAAGGAATGCAAGGTGCCTCTCTCAAAAAAGGCAGGGCTCCAGCAAGGGTCTGCTCTCAGGAAGCCTGGCACACAAAGAAAACCGGCGTAGACTAATGTCAAAAGGCAGGCTTGGCGTCGGGACACCTTGGTTCGCATCTCACACACAACACTTGCTCCTTCTGCTCCTAGTCGCCACAACTCTCAATGTGAAGAAAAAACCGGTTCCTCCTCTACCTTCACGGAGTGTTGGTGGATCCCACAGGGAAGGGCAGGTTCAGCAAGTTCAGGCCTGTGTAAATACCATCATTGTTATCACTGTGTTGTGATCTGTAAGATTCACCCTTTCCTTAGCTTCTTTCATAGTTCCCCTTTAATGTGGAACAAATATCTTCTGAACTGGGCCAGTGTCCGGAGACAGAGCTAGCAGCAGCATCCACAGCTCTGGTGTTAGCTGACGTCAAGGCCAAGGCCGTTCCAGTAGTCCTAATGACCCAGTTCCTCCTGAGGACCTTTTATCAAGTCTCTAGACTCTGCTCTCATCAAACCAGTTTCTCCCCTGGCCCCTGGAATGGTCTCTTTAGCACTCCCAGGGGGTCAAGTCCCTGTGGCACTAAGTCAAAGTTCACCTGCAGGAGAACCCCAGAATCTAACCCCATCTCATCACCTGCCCCGCTGTCAAGAGCCAAGTCGCTGACGCCTCAGTGTGCAGGTGCTCCTAACTGCTCCCTGCTTCCACCCTGAAATCTTCAGTCTGTTCTCAACCCAGCACCCAGAGGAACCTTCGAAAATGACAGAGCATATCACTAATGCTCTGAAACCACTCTCATGATCCACCTCTCTCAGTATACGCCATAGACTACAAAGCCTTGCTCTGCCATTCTCAACCTCAGCTGCACATTGGAATCGCCAGAGAACTCTCAAACAACGTGGATCCTGAGTGCCACCTCTGGAAACTCTTACTGGTCTGGGGTTTACCCTGGCATCAGGATTACTTGAAAGCCCTCAGAGGAGTCCAATGTGTAGTCAGGTTTGAGCGCCACTGCTCTATTTAGTCTGCTTCGTATTGTCCTGCTGGCCTCCTCTGCAGCTATTGCCTTCTAGCTGCGCTGTTGTAGCCACATGTTCTAACCTCCTTCCTCTTCTTCAAACACTCGAAGCATACTTCTACCTCAGGACCTTTGCGCTTGCTGGCCCCTCTGGCTGCTGAGTGGAAGTTCACCTTCGGAATAACTCCCACCCACATGGCTTGCTTTCTCACCTTGTCTAGGTCTTTGCTCAAATGTCACCTTCCTAGTGAGGCTTTCTCTGAATCTTTTATTAAAAATTCTGCTCCTGGCTCTCCCTGGTGGCGCAGTGGGATAAAGCACTGCACTAAGAAGCTGAAACCACTTCCGCATGAGTTCGATTCCCGCCTGCCCGGGAGGTGACCACATGGTGTGGCAGACCTCTCCTGACCCACCCGCTGCTCCCCTCAGCAGTGTACTTCGTTGATCTGCCTGTTCTGCTCCCCACTCTGTCTCTGGTGAAGTCTTTCGCCACTCCTGAGTCTCTGGCCTGTACCCCAGTTCTGTATGCACAAATAAATCTTTAAAAAAAAAAAAAATCTGCTCCTCGGGCCCTCCCTGGTGGTGCAGTGGATCAAAGCACAGCACTAAGAAGCTAAAGCCACTTCAGCATGAGTTCGATCCCCAGCCCCAGAGGTGATCCACATGGCGTGGCAGACCTCTCCTGACCCGCCCGCTGCTCCCCTCAGCAGTGTACTTCATCAATCTGTCTGTTCTACTACCCACTCTGCCTCCCGTGAAGCCTCTTGTTGTCTCCCCCTCCCCTCCCGGCCTGTACCCCAGTCCTGTATGCATAAATAAATAAATCTTAAAAAAAAATTCCGCCCCTCCTCCTATTCCAGGCTCCCCCTATCTCTCTCTACCTAGTTATAGTTCTCCATAGCACTTACCACCATCTAACAAGCTACACATCTGAAGTCTCTGTATTGTGTATATCTGCCCCTGTCTAACCAGAATGCAAAATCTAGGAGGGCAAGGGTTTCTCTGCTTTGGTCCCCGCTCTATCACTGTGCCTAGAATACTTTGGCTCACAACTGCTGCCAAGTAAATAGCCTTTAAATGAATACACTCTTCTCCCCTGTAGAGTTTTAGCTACTCTTCATCCCTCGAGTCCAGCTGGCTCCTCAGTGCCAGGAAAACCCAACCAAATTATACGGCATACAGCAGGTGCTAAATAATGGTCTTCAGAACTGAACTGAACTGTCCTCCCTAAAATAACATTATCGCCAAACCCAGATGGAAGATCTTTCCTAAGAATTCCAGATACCAGCTCACTGTGTTTTGCAGCTTTAAGAAAAACTTAAAATTAAGCAGAAAGAAGGGAAAAATGTTGGGGGGAGGGATCACAGAAGTTAATGAGATTTTTTCAGCTGTGGTATGTGCCCACATTTTTAATAATTAGGAGTAATAAAAATTCTAACTGAACCTTAAAAGAACATCTTTTGTAACAAAGGGAGAAGTCAAGACAGACTTCTCTGTCGGGTGTAATGACTTGTTAGCCCCGGAAGACGGATGTACTTTAAAAAACTAATTTACAGAAAAAAAAAATGATTGTTCATAAAAATGCAACTAATTGGGTTAAAATGACTTATTAACAGGGATGCCAGATGATTCTAGTGCCCTCCAGGAGTAAATTAGGTTATTAATCCTCAAAATCTCTAATGGAAGAAAGACTGCCTCCCTGTTGAGCAGACAGAGAAACTGAGGCTGAGGGAGGAGGAGGGGCAGTGAGCACAGTGCAGGCCAACAGGACAGACCCTGGGTGAGGCAGAAGAGGGACCCAAAGTCCAGGCACCCAACCCTGACTCTGCCCACAGCACTGTAGTGACCCATCTTCCCAAGACAGGTCATGGGGCCCCGCTTCCAACGCTGCTCACCCACTGGGTCTGAGGTCAGGCAGGGGCCGGTCGAGGGGCAGGCGGTCACTGAGGTAGGCGTTGTAGCCGTAGTACTGGAACTGCTTCAGGGCCACGCGCCGGCCTTCGGGGCTAAGCTCCTGGCCCCAGTGCGCAAACAGAGAGGAGTCTGTAAAGGGCTCCGTCTCTGTCTCCTCAGGCTTGGCAGGAGTCTCTGGAGAAAGAAGGCAAAAAAAAGGAGATGGTGGGTCAGTACTTTCGCACGTCACACAGCCCTTCTCCCTTCCTCGCCATCCTAAAGGGGAAAACAGTCTTAGCCCAATCTTTGGGGGCAAGGGGAGGGGACTGGAATCATCAACCTCCCCCAAATCCATTTGTTTATCCACACATGCATTCATACACGAACAACCACAGAATAAGCACTATAGAAATATACCCCACAGCTGCCAAGAAGCTCACAATGCGACCACAGTACCCTGTGGTTTCAACTCTGAACCCTCCTCTCCCAGTCTGCCTCCCCTCCAGCGATGCTGACCCCAGCCCTTGAGCTGGGCATTTGCATTTCTTCCCCCCCCCAGCCCCCCACTGATGCTCCATTTCCACCCCAGGCCCCTAGTGGATATCTGGTCTGCTCCTGGGTCAAGTTCTTGGCATCCCACCTCCTTCTCCCTCTCCCATTCCTCCCTGAATTGAGTTGCCTGCCCCATGAAGTGGCATCCACCTGGCTACAAAAATCTCAGTCCAGACTGCCTCCTGCTGTTTCTAGATTCTGTCCCCCAAATATGGATAGCAGTTGGCCAATGCACCCCCAGACTTCACCTACTCGGGGCACTCCCTGTACTGCAACTTTGTAGAGAGAGGCCCTACACCAGGTAGGAAAGAGTTCACAGTTTCCCTGGAACATTCCAAGAAAATGGAGGAGACAGTAGTACCTTTAAGGGCAGAAGCTTAGGGCTGACAGGAAAGTTCACTGCTCACTGGCTACATAATCACAAGCACACACTCAACCTCATGATTTTCCCAACTGTAACATGAGGATAATAGAATTTATCCACCCCCAAAGATTTGTGGTCATTACAGATCTTTTTATATATATATATATATAATATACATTATATAATATACATTATATAATGTATATATGTGTGTCATATAGATTATGGAGTAATATATAAAATATAAACACTTAGACTAGCATAATGGTAACTTGCAGGCTGGTAAAAATCTCTTTCAGTGGTAATGGGTAGGTCTTGCCACAATGATGCAGGCTGACAGGTCAAGATTCTGGAATTTGTTCCAAGGACCAGGTGTTCAGGTATGCCGTTCAAAGTCAGAAACCAGGGAAACTGGACAGCCCCCACTGAACAGTACCTTCCATGTTCACAAGCATGTGATGAGCTAAGAGATGGAGTCAGGTGCCTGGACTGAGGCAGAGTCTAAGAGGAAGCAGCAGCCGCCTGTCTGTACAGAGTTAGGGCGGCAGGGCACACCTTTGCTGGGTAACTGACAGGGGCAGGTTGGAAAGGGGTAAGGGGCTCAAGTTCTAGAATCTTCAAGTTCAGGAGGCTCAGAGTCACAAGCCACACCTGCCACTACCATCTGCTCTTGGTTGGGGTCTCTCCCGAGAGCCAGGCTGGGAGAGGGGAGGAGGCCTGGGAGCATGTGTTACCCTTTTCATACCTAATATCCTCCTCTCACAGAAGATAGAGTCCTGTCACTGGAGGTATGTAAGGCTGTCATGGAGAGGGGACTGTCATAGCTCCCTGCAAATTGAGAGGCCAGAGCACACTGATTCTGGAGCCCTTAGGAGAGGGACCCCAAAAGATCTGTAAATGGAACTGGACTCCGGGGTGCTGGGTGTCCAGCCAAAATTGGAGACAAGTGTCACCTGGGACTCAGACACCAAGTCATCTCCCACTGTGAGGAGG
Source organism: Condylura cristata (assembly GCF_000260355.1). Taxonomy (NCBI): domain Eukaryota; kingdom Metazoa; phylum Chordata; class Mammalia; order Eulipotyphla; family Talpidae; genus Condylura; species Condylura cristata. The sequence goes on along the minus strand of NW_004567116.1, from coordinate 31,845,725 downwards.
GTGCTGGTATCTGTTCTACGTCACAGAGAACGAAAGTGCATGGAGAGAACAAGAAAATGGGGCCAGGTTCATTTAGAAGGAGGTGAAATTATTAAGATTCAACCCTAGAATGTCTGTTTCCCAAGGTCATGGTCCTAACCACTGAGCTATACTGCCTCTCGCTGGCAATGGGCTGGGGTATTCAGGATGCCAAAGACAAACAGCACATCATGTTAGTTACCAATTTTCCTTCAATGTATGGGAGGAAACTCAGATACAATAAACAGATTGAGGTTTGTTAGGAAGTAAAATGCAAAAGATGCATGCATTTCTATGACAAAATGAGATTTCAGGAGAGTGCAGCTGCTCACAGCTCCAGCCCAGTGCTCAGGGTAGACCTGTTTCCCCTACTTGGCAAGAGCACAGGAGTTTGCCTGCTCTTGTAGGTCCTTGTTATCTAAAAAGATATATGACTCACTCATCTGGAATGGGGGGGCAGTAAAAATCTAAATCAGTGAACCATACAATATTTAACAGAAATGGAGTTTTATGGTTCTCACATACCTAAATGGGTATTATCAAGTAAAATGAGTTCAGTTAATGAAAAAATTATGATTCACAATTAGGCCTGGGTTGCATGATAATGTATTATAAACATTAAAGTCCTGGGTTATACCACATGCTCCTATCTTTTCTTTTCTTTTTTTGCTCCTATCTTTTTACTGCCACGTGTATGAAAACTGATAATAACTTGAAAGGGCCCTAAATGATGAGAAGGGGCGTGACAGCAGAAAGAAGCCCCATTTTTTTGAATTCCTGCCTCAAGTCACGCATTATACCTGCCTGCAGAGATCTTTGCCCAAGGTTATCTCTGCCATGCTCACAGGGCATGAGCAGAGTTCCCTGCTGTATCCTTGGCTCTCAGCCCTTGGGGCTCTTATGCGGAGCACCCTACACCACTTTAAAGTAAATCAGTTAATAAGTAACCCATAGTCCTTAAGTTATTCAACTTGAGGAAGCCAAAGATGGAAAGATTAAGTGACTTCCCGAGGTCACACACACTGTTGGAGGCTCTGAAGTGGGGCTACCTCCAAACCCCACATTCTTTTCTCTGCAACACAGCAGCAAACTAGCCCAAGGGCCAAACCTGGACACTGCTTATTCTGTAAATAAAGCTCTGTTGGACCACACTCTCTTACATGCCATCTTGCTCACATGCTACCAAGGCTGCTTTAGAACTGGGAGGGCAGAGATGAGCAGGTACAACAGAAACCATGTGGCCTGCAAAGTTGGAAATACTCATTGTCTGGCCACTTAAGATAGTGGGAATCCCTGCTTTGTCCCCTACATATGACACCTTTTAGGCAAGGAGGCCTTGCCATCACTGCCTTCATGTTTCTTCCCTTCCCACGGGTTGGTTAAGAGCCCTGACTGCAGTCAGAACCTGGGTTTACAGTCCTGATCTATTGTTTTCCATCGAGTGCAGTTTATCCTGAACCTCAGTCTCTCATCTGGAAAATGGCGTTGATAGCAGTAGTACTCCTTCACAGAACCTCCCTGAGGGTTCAGCGAGATGGTCCAGATAAGGAGCCTGGCACTGTGCCTGGCACAAAAGAAATATTAGCTCAATAAATGTTAGTGGCTAAGGACACATGAAACCCCACAGTCCTATCTGGGCATTTTTTCCACTAACACCTCTGGAGATTTGGACCCTCCAGTGACTGCCTGTCCCCTGCTAATGTCCACAAGCCTCCAGTGGTCAGAAAACTCTGGAGCCCCTCAAGGGCCACTCCTATCACTGCTCCCCTAGTTTTCCAGTCACACCTGCCTTGCCCTCTTTAAGACTCCCCAGGTACATCCCACTCAGCACCTATGGGTGCTTTCCATTTTCCTCCACACCCCACCCCATTTCCATTTCCATACCCCCATGGCTAAAGCCCCTTACTTCATAGGCCTACTCAAAAGTCGCTTTCTCTGCAAGGCCTTTGGTAAACATTCAATCCCCTCTCCCAGTATTGCTTCTGAACCCACACATGTACTTTCTCTATTTGTTTTGCTTGCTGCTTGTCTCCCTAACTAGAATGTGAGCCCATGAGGTCAGGGATGGGCTCTTGCTGAGCACACAGTGGATTGATCAGTGCCTGCACCTGGCAGGTGCTCAGTGCGTTCCAGTGCAATAAAGAAATCAGGCAGTAGCAGCAGGTCATGGTGGAGTCAGCAATCTCCCTCTGCCCACAAAGGGCTTCCCAATCTTTCCAGTGGGTGCTGGAAGGGGCTGTTGTTCTGTGTCAGCCAGCAGAAGCATGAATTCAGGGAAAATTCCAGTTGCATGCAGTTCATTTCCTACCTAGTTCATGCACCTCAAGTTATAGGAGACTAGTAACAGTAGGATCTTAGAAACTTCTCAGGCAGCTCCATGGAGTATAGTCATTGGTGGACAACCCTACCTGCGCCCAGCGTTCCCTGCTGACCCCCTTACAGCAAAGTATCAGCTGGCATCTCTCTCAAGCCTCCAGGACAAGACAGTACACAGAATAATTGGGTGGTCTGCTGTCTGCTTCTTGCTTTTCTCCCTTTTTCTGACTCTCACCCAGAGGAGTTCAGATCTGGAAAGAGTCCACTGGGAATCCAAAATCTGTCCTCCCAGAAACCCAGGTGCAGAGGGCAATGAGGTAAGAAGGCCAGCCAGTGTCTAAGAAAACTGACCCGACTTGCCTTCATGGTGAGTCCAGCCCAATCTGGGGCCTTTAAAATATAGGCCTGAGAGTCAGGCCAGGTGGCCCCTCTCTTCCTACCAACACGTGTGCCAAAGCCTGACATGCTAACCATCACAAAAGGCACTCTCCACAGTGGTGAAGGGCATCACCTCTGGCCCAGTGAAGAGGGGACCTTTGGCCCATCTTGCATGTCTACTGCAAAATTTTGCCCCAGGAGCGGGTCCCATGTACTTTACACCACAGTGCACTGCCCCTCGCAGGCAGTGAGGTCGGGTCCAGCTGTAGCCGTGAAGGAGGTCCCATCACTGCTATCACAGGGAAGAGGAAAGGGCAAGCAGAGACACTGGTGAATGCTGCTTAAATTGTACTCCTCCTGACCACCGCCCCACCCCTGGGTCTCGAGCTGAGACAAGCTGCCCAGGCTGAGAACCAGAGGCACTGCAGGCCCGGGGGCTGCTCAGGACGATGACACTGGTCTGTAAAGTTGTCCACTAGTTCGAATACCCAAGCAGAGCTAGCACCACTGCAGCCCAGGCTTCTCCAGGTGGTCCTGTCACTTTGGTTGTTCTAGGTCTTTTCTGGGAATTCTCCAGATCTTCCCACCAGCCAGCAGCTAAAGGGCATTTATTTCCCTGGCTCGGCCAGGAGATCCAGACCTCTGCTGCACTACTGTGGTCAGCATTCATGCAAATGGGTGCCTGTGCTCACTGGTTAAGCACTATCGCTTGCAAAAACCCTTCCTAGGAGAGTCCTGTGAATAAGATATGGATTTCTGCAGACAGTTACCTTGGTTCATCAGCTTACCCATGTAAATGTCCTGTCCTCATTGTGTCTGACCTGTTTTCCAGAAATTTCTGCCTGTGACACATGGGGCATCAGGAAATGCCACCATATGGACTTAGAGACATGCCCACAGTGCCTGATACACAGCCCACTAATGAGAGTGGAGAATTACAGATCCACGTCCTGACAGCCTCCATGCTAATTCACACAGACAGGAGCGAGGTGGGGCAGGAGAGCAGCTGGCGAAGCTGGGAGCAATTAATGCCACAAAACCTCAGCTCTGCTCTGAGGACTTGTGCATAGGCTCACCAGCTGGGTATTAGAAGCACCTCTGGAGACCTAGCCAAGGCTTCCGAGGCTCCAAAAGCCACTGAAGCTGAAAGCAGGAGGCATACCTGCATGAGGGTGACTGCTTCAGTGAGCCAGAAAGAGAGCTTGCCCCACAGCTTTGGCTCTGGGGTTTGAATAGTGAGACTGCATGATGGGGTTGGGAAAAAATGAGCTTGGGGGTGAAATAGACACTATCATGTTGCCAAGTCCAATCTACTCCTAACCAACAATCCTCTCCAGGACCACATTCCTAGAGATTCCCATCTTTTGAAACTGAGCTTTTTCATCAGACCCTCTGGTGCACATTAGTGGAAACTGAGGCACTGGTAGTTCTTGGGGGAGCTACAAGAGAGCCTGCAGTCAGACCCAGCACTCCTTGGATTTTGGGATGACACAGAGGAGATCCCACTGATCAGTTGCTTCTGGAGATCAAAGTGGCCCTGCCTTGGGGCTGGGCAGGGGACTGATCCAGTCCTGCATGGGTGGAGAGGCAGAAAGTACCACCTGGGATGGGGTTCATACCACTGAGTACCCCTGGCTTAGCCCGATGTCCAAGCTGGACTATGCCCTCATGGGAAGTGGCAGCTCTGCTTTGGCGCCTGTTCTGGCACTTTGAGGGATATTTCCCCAGGAAAGCAGTGGAGCTTGTTTTTTTTTTTTGCTTTACTCAGTTTACTCTATGCCCCTTTTTCAGACAAAGAGGACAGGCAAGAAGGCTTTGAGGGTCAGGAGGGGCCTCAATTTTACCCTGCAGCCAGCCTTATAGCCACTGCTATTTCTGTTTCTGCCCTAGGGCCATGCTCCAAGCTGAAACTCTGGGTGTCTGGTGATGAAATCCCAAACCCAGTAATGAAGAGGCAGGAGAAACTGGGACAGGCAGGGCTGTGTCCCAGGTAACTGCCACAAGCACTGGGACCCCAAGTCTGAAGTACGTCTGGGGGATGGGCAGAGGTGGCCCTGTCTCTTGGCCCTCCTCCAGAAGTTCTGGGGAGCCTTTCTCTGCCCACTCTGGGTCTGCTACTCGTGCTCTCTGGACAATACAGCAGCCTGTTCAGGTCTTCATGGTCTCCATTTGCGAAATGGGAATAGGCTCTCAGGCTGTGGCTGGGAAGCCAGCTTTTGGAAATGATGTATGGACAGTAAACAGTGGAGAGAACATTGCTTTTAAAGGATATCTCCTTTTCTACACATCTTTCAATTTTTTTAAAGTTTTATTGGGGTATAATTTATATACTGGAAAATTGAACTATTTCAAATGTACAATTCAAAGATTTTTACAAAACTTTCTGCACTTTTGAGATGCCCTATTGCATGCTTTTTGAGGGGTTAAAAAGAAAAAGGTACATTGTCCACTTCATTTTTTTAAAAAGACTTATGTATTTATGCATACAAGAACTAGGGTATAGGCTGGAGGTGCAGGGGGTTAGAGGATTCACCAGAGACAGAGTGGGGAACAGAAAAGGTGGGTCCATTGAAATATACTGCTGAGGGAAGCAGTAGGTGAGACAAGAGAGATCTGCTGAGCCATGTGGGTCACCTCCCTCATGGGGACTCGAACAGGTGCTGTGGTGGCTCATAGTGCTGTGCTTTAACTCATTATGCCACCAGGAAAGGCCCTCATTGTCCATTTCTTTTGCCAATTTTCAGTTTGATTTTCCACTGTTGAGAAGTCACCAGTCCTTAGCCTCTTTAGAAGCTTGGGCTTCCCCTGCCCAAGGAGCCCAGGCCACCAGTGCAGAGCCTTGTAGCCCACTCATTACCTGAGCCCTGCTGAAGAGGCAGCTTCACCTCACCACACAGAATGCCTCAGCCTACCTTCTGCCGAACCATCTCTGCAGCCCAGAAGTGTGTCTCTCCTCCCTCCCTCCCACATGCCTTGTCCTGGGGTCCAAATCCCGGGCTCCATCCTGGGCTCAGCCAAAGAATGCACTGAGACCCTGGCCTGAGAGGCAGGAGGCTCCAGCTATTTCTCACCTCCAACACTCGGCAACTCCCTGGGCCCCATTTCTCTCTGATATAAGATGGAACCAGTGTTTGGGTTTTGTTAAGGATTTTTTTTGTACCTCACAAAACAAGATGTTATGTCTCCACTTGTAGTTGGATTCCCAAGAGAAAATGTGCAGATTATTTTTAACATCTTTGATATGCTAAGAACCCTAATAAAAAGGAAAGAAACTATTCTGTTGAGTGGAGGCCTTCCCTCTTCTCTGTTACTTGAGGTGCTTCAGAATATGAGCTGAAGGTATTTTGTCAGCACCCCCTACTCTCAGGTTTTCTTTTCCAGGTGTCCTCAGAGATGCTAAGAGAAAGACGTGGAATCTGACAGAATAGGCCTTGGAACTAATCAGAAGAAACAGATCTTCATAGTCATAGGTCTGACATCATTTAAATCCTCTGCTTAATCAGTTTAGTCATCATGGCAAAGGCAAACTCAGGAGATCCTTCTCCAGTACCTGTGTGGAAAAAGAGGCTTCTCCAGAATGCTCATTACAAAGCAGGGCCTGGGCTCACACCTGGCAACTCCCTGCCAGGACTCTACATCAGCTCTTGACCAGCTGTGTGCCCTTTGTTAATCCCTTGAATCTCTGAACCTCAGCTTGCTCATCTGTTTAATGGGGATAACAATAACCACCTCTAGCTCATTATAAGGATTAAGTGAGGTGGTAACCGTAGTAAAGTTCTTAGCAAACCATCAGAAAATGGATCCACTTCCTATTGCTGCTGTAACAAAAGAGTGGTTAAGACAATACAAATGTATTATCCTGTAGTGGTTCACAAGTAAGGAGTGTGAAAGGGTCTCCTTAACCTAAAACCAAGACGTTGGTAGGGCTGCATTCCTTTTTTTTTTTTTAAGATTTATTTATTTATACAGAACTGGGGTAAGGCCAGAGATGCGGAGGGTGAGAGGATTCACCAGGAACAGAGTGGGGAGCAGAACAGGCAGATCGACGAAGTACACTGTTGAGAGGAGCAGCAGGCAGGCCAGGAGAGGTCTGCTGTACCATGTGGTCACCTCCGGGCAGGTGAGATCAAACTCATGCGGAAGTGACTTAAGCTTTTTAGTGCAGTGCCTTAACCCACTGCACCACCAGGGAGGGCCCCTTGCATTCCTTTTTTAAAGGCCCTAAAGGAGAATCTATTTACTTGGATTCTTGAATACTCAAATCCTCCTTTCCAGCTCCTGCAGGTCACCAGTGTTCTTAGCTCACACCCCTTCCTCCATGGTCAATGTCAGTCCTGGTGGCTGAGTCCTTTTCACGTGGCATCACGCTAACCGCCCCCTCTGATCCCCTCTTCCATTTCTAAAGATCTTGTGATTACTCTGAACCCACCTAGATAACCCAGGACAATCTCCCTATTTTAATGTTACTTCTACCTGCAAACCACTGGCATGCTAGCTATTCATAAATTCCAGAGACTGGGTTATGAACATCCTTTGGTGGCCGTTACCCTGCCAACCCCAATATATCATGGTGGGTTTTGCCACATAAAAAAAGGAGATTCTGGCCCTCCCTGGTGGCACAGCAGATTAAAGCACAGCACTAAGAAGCTAAAAGACACTTCAGCATGAGTTCAATCCCTGCCCCGGAGGTGACACACATGGCATGGCAGACCTCTTCTGACCCGTCCGCTGTTTCCCTCGATCTGCCTGTTCTGCTCCCCACTCTGTCTCTGGTGAATCCTCTCACCACCCCTGCCCCTCTGGCCTATACCCCAATTCTGTATGCATAAATAAATAAAACTCTAAAAAAGAAAAGGAGCTTCTAACACTTGACTCTCAGGGTGAAGCCAGGCAAAGGAACCACAGCAAATATATTGTTGAGAGCCAACTATGGGCTGCTCCATCTCACACCCCCTTTCATGCTGACCCCCCTCTGAGACTGTAAGTGGTGTATGCCCAGGTTCTCACAAAGAGCAAGAGTAAGTGAGGGCAGCAGGTGGCTATTAGCCAAGGCCAAGCCTCATCCCTGACCTTGAAGCCACCTGGGCCTAGCCTCTCTCATAAACAGCAAAGGACGACCCCAGCTGGTGAGAGACCAGAACTGCAGCAATCTCCCTTCTGTCCCTCTGCTCCCTCCCCACTAACTGGATGAAGGTCCCAGTTCCCAACTAGTTCCTGACCAGTGGCCCAGCCTCTTGCTGCCACGCTTTGGACCGAGAGGTTGACATATGGGTGCAATTCTATCGTTTCTCAGCCTTTTGGCTAAGATCAAGGGTAGTACCAAAAACTGTGGTTCTATTGTTTTGGGGGGTTTCACATGTAGGAATCTGATGAAAACTGCCCATTCTTCAGAAAAACGCGCATTGGCACATGCAAAGAACAATCATAACTCACTGTCTCGGGAGCCGTGAGCAGCAGTGAGATGAAAAGCAGGGGTTGGCAAACCTTCTTCTCTAAAGGACATAGAATAAATGTCTCAGGCCTGTAGGTCACATGGTTTCAGTCACAACTACTCAAAGCTGCTGTGGTACCAAGAAAGCAGCCATAGAAGGTATGTACACCCAGTGAAACCATTTCTTGGTATTTACTTGGAAAATGCTAAAATACAAATTTGAAAATATATATGCACCTCCGCCATGTTTTTTTGAGCAATATTTACAATAGCCAAGAGCTGTAGACAAACTATGGGCCCATTATCTGACACCTGGATAAAGCAGAGGTGGTATAGATCACGATGGAATATTACTTGGCGCTATAAAAGATGAAATCCAGCCATTTGGAACAACATGGATACACCTAGATGGCACTATACTAAGTGAAACAAATCAGACAATAAAGACAAACATCATATGAATTCACTCCATGTGGTATATAGGAAAGTAAAATAGTTGAATGAACTACATAAAAGAAAAATTAACTTTCAGATTATAAAACCAATTAATCGTGACCAGAAGGAAGGTGACCAGTTGGGTAAAAGGGATCAATCGTACAGTGAAGAGTAGAACTGAACTTCTAGAAGTAAGCAAGGTAGCAAATACAAGATAATTTTAATGATACACATCTGAAACATATATAATGTTGTAAAGTAATGCCCCTTCAGTAAAAAATTAAAACAATTAAAAAGTGGGCTCTGTGGGCCCTCCCTGGTGGCGCAATGGGTAAGGACGCAACACTGCAAGCTAGCCATAGCCGCTTCAGTGTGAGTTCGATCCCTGCCCTGAAGGTGACCCACATGGTGTGGGAGACCTCTCCTGGCCCACCCACTGCTCCCCTCAGCAATGTACTTTGTCGATCTGCCTGTTCTGCTCCCCACTGTCTCTGGTGAATCCTCTTACTACCCCTGCACCTCTGGCTTGTACCTATTTTCTGTATGCATAAATAAATAAAAAATATATTTAAAAAAAGTGGCCTCTCCCTGGAGGCACAATGAATTAAAGCACCGCATTATGAAGCTTTACGAAGCCACTGAAGCACAAATTCAGGGAGCTGACCCACATGGCGCAGCAGACCTCTTCTGACCTGCCTGCTGCTCCCCTCAGCAGTGTACTTTGTCAATTTGCCTGTTTTGCTTCCCACTCTGTCTCTGGTGAATTCTCTTACCCACCACACCTCTGGCCTATACTCCAGTTCTTTAACTCTTCAAAAAGAATTAAAGTCAGAGGCACTAATAACTAGGCTGCCTGGTATAATGGAAGCACAGAGTAGATCCTAGTTGCTTCATCTACAAAATGGCCAAGTCATAATTCTGTGCCTCAGTTTCCTCCATTGTAAATGATAAAAATAATATCTAACATGCAGGGCTGTAGGAAAGAACACAGAAGTGAATCCCTATTAAGCTTTCAAAATAGTGCCCAGTGTGTATAAGCTGAGTGCCAGCGTATAGGGTGGTTGAAAGTCCCTGGCTCCAGAACACTGGGTCTAATACACCCTCTGCTCATTCCTTTGAGGACCTTCTAGCTCCTCTGGTATTGTCTCACTGCACACAGCTACAGCTGGGTGAGGCCTAATTCAGACCCTGCCAGCGAGGGCAAAAGGCAGTCAGGATGCTGAGAACAGGACTGGAACAAGGCCAGGGGCAGAGGAATCAGGCACTGTGCCCTACAAGATGAGCTGAAAGGTTAGTTAGGGAAGGCGCCCTGGCTATTGGGGTGGGATGCAGGAAGGGTGGCAAATCCCAGAAAGAAAAGTCAGGGGTGTAGAGGGAAACATTTCATTTCTTTTGCTGATATGGGAGACTGAGAACAAGAATCACCTGACTTGTTCTGCCTCTCATGACCAGACAAATCCCCGTGCCCACTCTGGAGCTAGCCTGGACTGCATTTTCCCTGCCTGTGCAGGTGACTGATGGGCCTGCTATGGCTGAGCTCAGGGCTGAGGCTGGACAGGGTGGAGCAGCCAGCACTCAGCTGTATACAGGAAATAGAAACAACTCAATCAGGAAGTATGCAGAATGAAAGCTGCCATTAAAGGGTCCCAGTTTTTATACTCCAAGCCAACCATAGAAAAAGCATGTGAAAAACTCACTTTAGGGAGTGATGAGTGTACATTTCTTAGGAAGCAGGATTTATATATGCCATTATATGCTACGTTAAAACAACTCTTTAAACCTAGAATTCTGCCTAGGAGATATAATGAACTCTGAAGCACATACTATCATTTTTTTTTCTTTCTCCAAGAGCTGACAGCCTGGGACTGAGACCCTGGACTTCTCAATATACAACTCACTGTTCAGACATAAAACACAGTGTTTCTGCACATCAGTTTCTTAGAATGTATTAGCTGGCCCATCCCTGTTGATGGTGAGAAGTGGCAAGCACCTCCTGGTGCAGCTACACAGATGGAAACAGCTGGGCTCCACAGGGAGAGAGAAATGGGACCTTTTGCAGTAGGACAGCCTCACCGATGCCTGGGAAAGCAGCCCCCCTAGGCAGGGGTGTGGGTGACTTTAGGGTCCTTGCTCTGGGAAACTGGCAGCCTAGAATAAGCTGGGAAGAGCAAGAGTATGTGCGCCTTTCCTCTGTAATGTTATTCTACCCTTTTCTGTCTCAGTGTCTCCAGGGAAGCATGCTGCTTTCCAAAGTCTTTCTTCCGTCCTTAAAGGGGCAGCCACATGTGCTTTTGCACTGGTTCCTAAATGTTAGTAAGAAAGAGACTTACAAGGTTTCTTCTATCACAGATTATCGTTGGGTGCTCCCCAAAGTCTCTGACTCAGCAGATGTGGTTGGGCCTGAGAAAGTGCATTTCTCTAAAAAACTCCTAAGGGATGCAGAGGCTGCGGGTGGGCACCCGCTCTGAGAACCCAGCCATGGGGGTGACTGTAGTCCCAGGTTTCCTTTTATGTCAGCTCTGCCACTTACCCACCACCCCAGGTATCCTTCCCTCTCTTTAGGTCTTCAGTTTTCTCTGGGGTAAGCACAAGAGGGTGAGAAGAATCTCTAATATCCTCTTGTGTCCTAAGATATCTTGATTTTAAAGTTGCTCAAATCACAGACTTTGGCAACGTTCTTAGGAAGAGTGCTCAATGGGTCCTGTCTGTTCAAGTCCTTTATTTTATGAAAGAATCCAAGGTCCAAAGTCACCCAGTGGCTTGCTAGGTTGCAGCTGATTTGGGGGCTGGGAAGCAAAGCCCCTCAGTACCCTCATTCTCTGTTCAGTGTGTCCTCTACACCCCTGAGGGCTCTTGCACAGTGGCTCTGGGAAAAGGCAACCTGCTTAAAGTCTAAATTGCTAATACCTCAGAGGCAGCCAAACCCCAGAGCCTGAGACCTGGCAAGCCAGCAAACTTCCTTCCTCAGAAACCCATCACCAGGGCTGGTACCCGGGTCTACAGCTGCTGAAAGCATCTGGCGGAAAAGAACAGGGCTCTGCAGGTACAGAGGGCAAGGAATTCATCACAAGCTCTGGACTATTAACCCAGGCTCCCAGAGGACAGCAGAGTTCCTGTTTTGCTCAGTTGTTACCAGCTGTATCCTCACACATGGGTACACAGACACACACACACACACACACACACACACAGAGTCATGCAAGCACAGGCAGCGGGCTCTGCAAACAGATTCCTCTGGTCCCCAGTGACTGCTCACTGCAAGACCATTAAAAACGTGTTATTTCACACAAAAATACTGATTTCAAAAAGATACTTGCACTCCATGTTTATTGCTGCTCTATTTACAATGGGAAAGACATGGAAACAGCCCAAATGCCCAAAAGTGGATGACTGGGTTAAAAAGATGTGGTACATATACATAATGGAATATTACTCAGCAACCAAAAAAAAAAAAAAGAAAAGAAACACATGCCTTTTGCAGCAACATGGATGGAGCTGGAAAAGATCATGCTTAGTGAAAGAAGCCAGAAAGAAAAGGAAAAATACTGAATGGTTTCACTCATAGCAGGAGTATAACAGGCCAGGAGAGAATAATAATAATAATAATACTGAACAGTCATATACCAGAGACAATTTATGGGGGGTGGAGCAGGGGATGGGCTCAAAAACAGTGGGGGGAGGGAAATGCGCTGGACTTTGGTGATGGCACTGGGTGATTTGGTGATGGGAAGCCCACGGGGATTACAACAGAGATGGAAAAATGCACAAAATGATGTAAAAATAAACGATTATATATATTTTTTTTAAAAAGTGTCACTTCAAAGATGAGAATAGGACACTTGTAAAAACAAACTTGGGAGGAGAAATATTATAGAGTCCCTTCTGGTTAAATAGCCCACATCTGAATCTCTCCGTGCAATTTACAGTGGAGAAGGATAAACTGGAGCCAGGCACCCCAGTGGGTTTCAGTCCACACACAACTGCCAGGTGTCCAGGCCTCGGTGGCCCCAGGGCTGAGCACTCCATACCTCCTGGCAGCTGCTGGGTTGCCAGCTATATTTTCATTACTGTCCTCAGCCATGAATCTCCCAACCCTAGCACTGTGGCTGTGTTTTGCTGAAGAGAAGTGGACTTTCCCTGGAAAAAATGTTAAATAGGTTTTCTCAGCCCAGGCTCCCACAGAACCAGGAAAGGTTCTGAATCTATGTCTATGCAGCCATCAAAGGATATAGGCCATTTCAAACAAAATCCATTTCTTGAGCATAATGGGAAATATCACATGAAAGATGTGGAAACCTTTATGATGTCTCCGTGCTCTGTATCATGAATGCAGATTGTATCTGGTGGAATGTAAGCAAAAAGATCGTTATGCCTATGATTTTGAAAGTGGGGGAAGTTATCTTTGCCATCTGGCAAGTTCTTAATTTGCCAACCCAGTTGTGCTGCATGGACCCCTGAGGCCAGTCAGACAAAATAAGCTAAGGCTCTGAACAAAGCACCTATGTGCCTGGGACATGGTGAATAGGGGTCCCACGCTGATCTGTCAACCCGGAGCTCTGGGAAGTACCCACAGTGACACCTCAGCCATGAGACCAGGCCACGTTAGTGTGCCTCCGTGTTATCCACAGAGTGAACTTTTTTCAGGTATCTCTACAAAGGTGAGTGTTTTCTCTACAAATGAATTTTTTACATGTATAATAGAGCCTACTTCTATGCCCAGAAAACATCATGAATCTCCCTGGGAGGTCCAAGTCTTCCAAGCTCAGAGTTGAGAACAAGATTCTGAGACTCTGAGCTTCTATCTCCATGCCATCCTCAAGGTTGGTGGGTAACTTCAGAGGGTACTCTGAGATGCAACTTCCCGCGAGCCTGCAAACACCTCCTGTTCAGAAAAGACCTTCCTTTGGAGGAAGTAGGGGATTTAGACACATGGAAGAACACTCATCAGTTTGGTACCTACAGAAAGGCATAAATTAAACTCCAAGGATTTGAGGTTAGGAATGAAAGTTTACTCATTCAACAAAGATGCACAGAGACACAGCTGTGCAGAGAGGCTGTAGAGCCTGCTGGAGAAGTCCAAGGCCTCAGAGCCATATTGCCAGAGTGTGGACATGTCCTCACAGCTCAATAACTTATGACCTTGAGAAGTTCCGTAACCTCTCTGAGTCTGCTTCCTAATGAGCTAAATTGGGGATTATCATATCTGCTTCCTTGTGGGGCTTTTATGAATTGAATAAGTGGCTAATAGAGACTCTCACTTTCCACGTACTATGTGCTCATTGGGATTGTTATCATTGTTGTAAGTCAATTCTGTACTGGTAATAAGGGTCATGTTATGAGCAAAAACAGGGGAGTTCTTGAGGTGACTGCCTATCTCTTTACTGCCTTCCCTACCAGTGTCTAGGTCACAGAGTAACTTAAAACTCAAGACTCCTCCATCCTCCCTGAGATGGCAAGGACCCAGAGCCCACAGCTCCCCAGGGATGAGGTGTCTCGGATGCCCTGGGAAGATCTGCCTCTGCTCCTTGCTCCTCACTGCATTTCAGCTAAGGCTATGGGAGGAAGGGAAGTAAGAAAGGTCACCCAGCGCCATAGTCAGAGGCCCTGCATCCAGATTAACCCCCCCGGGGCTAGGTGGGCAGGTGATGACTTTTCCAGCCTGGCTGGTCTATCACACTGTGCAGCCCAGAGCTAGGAAAAAGAAATTCCTTATCCAGGGGGCCCAATCTGCTGAGGGGTGCCAAGGACTTCCTGGACTCATGACCCAGCAACCCTAAGATCTTAGCAACTGCAGAAACAGAACTAGGAGGCTGAGAGGCACAGTGGTAGCAGGGTCCTGAGAGCAGCTTCTGTGAGCCAGAGGCCTGGGGGTGACAAGCCTCTCTGCTGTTGGAGGTAACCGAGGGGTGGCCCCCGGACTGCCTCACCTGCTTTAAACAAGCTATATGCAGCTGGAAACGGCAATCCACAAAACAGTCTCTAACCTTCCTATGTGTGACTAACTGTGGTGCATACTATTTGATGCTACAAAGAAAGCATCCAACCCTTGGATGGAGAACTGGAGCAAGGTCTTGTTAACCTCCTCACTTCTTGCCATGCTCCATGAGGAATGGGTGATGTGGAGGGTGCTGGGCTTTTCCAGAGGGCCTCGCTCCTTCCTTCCCCAGCCCTTATCTCCCTACATCCCTCAGCAGTTCACTGCCCAGAACAGCAAGTTGGAAGGCTCCCAAATGCAGAGGTGAGACTAGTCAGAGCCTGGAGTAAGCATAGGAACCATCCATCCGAGCAGTGTATTGTCACCTTTGATCATAAGCCACAGTAAGAGCTCTGTTTCACATTAGATCCAGCATGCATGCAATAACAAGGGAATAGTAAGAGAACAATAATCCACAAAACAGTCTCTAACCTTCCTATGTGTGACTAACTCTGGTGTTTTCTATTTGATGCTACAATTTTCTGCTAAGAAGGAATATTGGTCATGATCTAGAAAATTGATTCCATGACCCTCTAATAGGTTGTGACCTGCATTTTGAAGTACATTATGTAGATCAATGGAACACAGCCTTTTATAACCATATCCCTTTTTCATGAATGCTCAAATCCCTCCCCTCCATTCAGATTTTAAAATTTTAAAATTAAGTATCACCAAAACCAAACAAAAACAATAGACATTTTAGACTATGTCTTTCTGAAGTATGTAGATCACCTAGACCTATTGTCTCAAGATTTATATGGGGAACCCTCCCCCACCCCCACAGGAGAGAAGGTTCATCCCAGACTGAAAATAACTTAGGACAGTGGTCTTTAAGAGCTTCTGTGGTGTCCCCTTGGGAGAAGTGGACCCTGAGTGGAGGGTAGGACAGTCTGGGGTCTCTCCTTCTCCCTCTATCAGAGAAGCTTTAATTTAGTCTGCTTGTATATCAAGGTTTCACATATGACATTATTTAATGAAAGGAACCTTGCCTGAAGAAAATCATTGGGAACCCCAAAACTAGTGAGTTCATTTGCTCATTTCCCAGAGGTAGAGAATGAAGTCAAGTCATTCATTCCATCTAAAGGGACTTTCTGCAGATGACACAGAGGTAAACCCGGGGCAGAAATAAGAGCAAAAGAAGCCAGTAGTGGAGACCTCGTGTGTGGCCACATCACTTTGCGTCTACTCTGCTCTACCTGATCTCAGAGTGGAGGCCTAAGCAGGTATTCCCAGAGTCATCGAATGTTTTCAAAAAGGCCTAGCATTAAAGGCACACAGAGATCAACAAAGAGGCCTAGTTCCTTGACTCTGGGCTAGATTTCTGAAGACTCAGGGTAGAAAAGCACCTTACTGGGAGTCAGAAAGCCTGCTTCACAACTGCTTGTGTCTGATTAATAAAAGATGGGAAATAAGTCGATTGTCTATGGACAGGGGCAGTGCGTTTGGCAGAGGTCCTAACCTGCAGTCCAGAAGGCGGGAGGCTCTTGAGGGAGGAAAGATAGAACCCCTGGACATGCATGCAGCCGTACACACAGCACATGCCCACCGTAGGAGGACAGGAGGGCCTGCTGGCTCTGCCACTGACATGCAGTGGCCAGCACCAAACATCCCGCTCACAGTTCTGTAGCGCCCACCACACCAGCAACGTTTGTTCCAGGAGGTCATTTAGTCAAACCCTCCAGAATCACCAGCTTGGTTGCAGCTGCAACCCTCTGCTCCTTTGGAGAGACTTTCCTGAAAGCAGACAGGAGTGACTTTTCTTGGGGCTCCCTGCATGATCCCCAGAACACAGGAGAAGCCATTGTGTCAGGTTCATGGCTGGAGGTTGAATAGAACCACTCAGTGCCCTGGAGTGCACCCAGACCCCAGCCATACACAAGCACCTGAGGCCACAGTTTAACCCAAGTTCCCCTCCTTCGTGTCACCTGAAGCCAACTGAGAAACAAAACTATGAATGCGCAGGCCCAGCTCCAGAAGGACCAACTCAAACTCTGGAGTCAGGGCCCAGGAAACTTGTTTTGTTTTGGTTCATGTTTTATCTCCCTAGGTGATTCCACTATGCAGCCCGGTACTGGGGAAATGGTTTCCAAACTTCAGTGTGTATGCAAGAAGCCACCTGGAGAGTCTGGGAAAAACACAGATTTACCTCAAGATGGCTCTCATCCCCAGAGTTCTTGAGCAGATCAGGAACAGAATACTTCCTACAAGTCATGAGAAAGTAGTTCCTCCCTAAATAATGAGACTTCATGTCAATCCAAACTATCTCAGGTCTCAAGTAACAAAGCAACCCTAATGTTCTATTACCTGAGCAAATACTAGAATCTCTTTGTATACCACAAGCCTCTTAATGGAAAAATACCGTGCCTTCTCTTCGACGTAGTAACATTTTGCCATTATCCTATTTCACACAGCCTCATGGAAGTTAAGTAACGGTGACTATAATGTCTATTTCCCTGATGTGAACATCAGAATATCTTATTTTCCTAACTGTGATCCTAACTCCCCAGGACAAATCACGGAGGCCCTTGATAATCCCAGGTATAGAGAAGGAAACCCATCAAACACTGGAGCTATTGGGCAGGGGGTGGCTGTTTCCTGTCATGCAGTTGTTATGACTAGAAGTTCTCATTTCAGGATTCTGGGTCTTCTCTCTACCCCACAAGCTTTTCATGAGGTTTCCTATACAGTGTTCCCCAGAGCACACTGAGAAACAGGACAGCTCAGGCTGGACTGCAGGAAGGTTGCTGGGCAATAAAGGCAAGGTTAGATTGGAGAACAGAGAACTTCACAGGCTTCACAGGCTTTCCATTGAGCCCCCAATTTCCTGAGTTACATGGTAGCAAGATCCTCAGGACTGGGAGGTTGTTCAAATAGGACCCCCAAAAATCGAAGTGCCCCCCTCCACTCCAAAAACGCCCCAGTTAGCTGTTCTTACTGACAGGATGCAGCAGATTCCACAGGTGTTAGTGAGAGGAGCGGTTGCAGAGATGAGGTGACCTCACGCTTCTGGCTGATGGACAAGTGAACAGCATGCTGCACGCTGGGCTGCTGGCGGGTAGGTGGGTGGTGATACAGGCAGATGGGCAGACAGGGCAGTGGGGACGGGGTCAGCAGGTGTGTGTATAAGGCACAGCCGCTGCCTCTGGAGACAGGGCCAGCAGAAGGGGCCTGTGTTCACGTGCCTGTGAATAAGCCAACTCTCTGGATATTGGGTTTTGCACCCCAGGAGCAGGGATAAGCAGTCTGAGTTACCCTAATCTCAGAGGAGCCTGCCTGCTCTCATGCCTTTGTGGGAGTCTCGGATGGTGCAGAGCTAACCAAAGCCCCAAACCAGGGTCCCAGGCAGATGGGTGACATCACAAGGGAGCAGATGAAAGCCATCAGGACAGCTCTGGAAACCTGCACGCCGTGATAAGTGCTTGCAACGCTTTAGGGCAACATAGTGAGGCAGCCCTCACTTTGTGCATCTGCAGACTTCCCCTTCACCAGCAGACAGGCTTTTCCAGGGAATCTGGACCTTCTGCAGCAGGCGAGGCAGGGAGTCCCCCAGCATCTGCAGGCCAGACCCTGGTTCCACATACCACCCAGCCATCATTAGCATCTGCGTGAAGCAGAAGTAAGTTGGGGGTGAGAGGCCACCTCTGAGGTGTAAGACTCTTAATTTGAAATGAAGCTTTTATTGGAAGTGATAGTACACACTAGCAAGAGCGTGAGGGCAGATTCTAGAGAATCAAGCCTGAGTCCTGAGGCTGCTGTTCTGATTCCCCCTTATAGACAGATGATGCATACATACATGCATACGTGCATGCAAGCATACATATATTCATTCATACACATACACACAGATAAGTACCTTTAGATTAAGGGGGCTCACAGATCAGTCCTAAATTGGCTTTCATCAGTTTTTCTCTAGCAAGCCTGTTAAATCATAACAGGATCCAGGAGATCAGCTAAAATAAAGGGAGTTTTACACAAGTAGCGTATGGGTCATTTTGCCCCAGAATGTGCACAAATGTTTTTCCAGTCACTGATGGGGGAGGGGGGTGAAGGGATGGCAGTTTACCTCACTCCCTCCTCAGAAAGTTTGCCCCTCCAGATTTGTTTTATCTCTTGTATAGCAGTCTGATGAAAACAATGAGACAGCCAAGTGCTGTCCTTGAGGCCTGTCCCTCTGTCTCTGCCCCTGTTCTGGGACCCTTCCTGTCACTTTCCTCCTAAGAAATTGTTCTTCCTTTTTATTTTCAAAGGGGTAAAGGAACCAGGACTTCAATCTCCTATCGCTACTTCCTGCTGAACGTGGGTGAAGTCCCTGCCTACAGGTGTTAGAGTTGAAATTCTGTCTCAGCCTGAGAGAAAGCCAGAGCTCCGGGGTTCAGACAGGTGTGACACCAAGAGTTTGAATAGACAAGACCCCACCATTAGGAGGACGAGAGGGACCATAAGACCTCCATGAGGGAGGAGACCCAAGAACACCACTCTGTAAGCAATCTCATGGATCGGACAACACCTTGAAGATCTACAGCCTTCTGGAGATTACAGGGACTAATTAAGAAGCAAGGGCCAGAGATCAAAAGTCAGAATATTCTAGTAACTCAGTCCCAAATGAGTCCCTGAATCCATCCAAACCAACTGGAGAAGGCTTTGCTTGTAACAGGAGTTCAGGGCCAGGATGCGGTTTCTTTAAAGTGACCTCCTTCTGGGAAGCCACTTCGTTCTCTGTGTTTTCAGTTTCCTGCTGGCTCTAGAACTTGGTTTATGGCTGTTGCTCCTACTCATATGTAAATGCAGATCTCAGAGAGAAAAAGTTAGATAAGATTTTTTTCCCCTTTGCAAGTCAGAGTTAGATTCCCAGCACCAGCATTTACAATCTACTTACAGTCCTCTGAGTCAGTTAGTGAATCTCTCCCGATACCTTTCTTTAATCAGTTGTAAAAAGAGGCTAAAAAGACACTTCTCTCCTCAGAGTGAGGAGGAGTACACGATGTATTTCATGTACAGCACTTGCATTGCCTCAGTCACAGTAAGCACCCAACCCAATCACTGTCAACTAGTAGTGGTATTACTAAGGTCACGGTTGCCATGGTGAGTGGTGGCAGCTGAGAAGCCACATCACTAAGCACAGTCTCCGCCAAACAGTCTGCCTTGTGCTTGCTGTCTCACCTGGCACACCTAATTCTCCTCCTCTCTGAAATGCACGTGATCATTGCACTTGTCTGCCACAAAGCATTTGCATGTGTGTTAAGAGTTGTGTTCATGCTAGTTTATTACCAGAAATCTAGAATATCCTCTTCTTATCTCTCAGCTTGGTGTAACTGACCACCCTTCAGTTGAGCTAACAGGGCAGCAGCCCATTACAACAGAGAGTTCCCCTTGTCAGCAACACCTAGGGGATCGTATACTACAGACAATGAAGGAGCTGAAGGGCCATTCAAAGATCAGCTTAATTAACAAGCAATACTGAGAAGGGGATCCAAAGGGAAGTCTACCCACTGGTCACCCTGAATATCTTATCATAACTGTGCCTTATACAGATCTCAAAGGTAGGGTGGGGTCCAGGAGGGGTCCAGCCGAAGGCCTGTGTCCTCAGGGGTAGATTGCCTGGCTCCCTGGCCCTTCACCTGTTCCTTCTCTGACTTCTTTCACTGTACTGGTCTGGGTTTCGTGAGCAGCCTCTGACTGGTCTTCTGGCCCATGGGGTCACCTGGGGCTCCTCAGATAGGGCAGAAGCTATCCCAGGGTAAGGCCTGTGCATTGCTCAACTTTGGACTTGCCCATCATGTGGCACAAGGCTTGAGAGGCAGGTGCACTGATGGATGGGTGTGGATTGGTTGCTTGGGAGACTCCCTGAGGGGTTGCCAGGTTCCTTCCTATTGCAGTCTTTCCCAAAGAGATTTGGGGGCTCAGGTGTCAGTTAGAGAGGGGTCTTGCCCTCAGGAGCAATCTAGGGATTCTTTCTGCCTGTCTTCCACTGAGTTCTGCTGGAAGGGAGCACATTTACACATCAGTGATTCCCCCAGTTTCCTAGAGCAGGGCCTAGGAGTGAGTTTGAAGGTTGACCGTCTCCAAATGGATTTTATTCTTTGAATGCACCAAAGTTTGTTGTTTTTTTTTTTTTTTTTTTGCCTCCTTGACTGTTTCCCATAATGATCTTTGGAAAATGAACTTGGACCAAAACAACTACAAATATAACAAGCAAAAATTCGGAACCTCCAATCTGCTCCTGTCTCTCTGGTTACATCTGGTAATAAGGCATCTCGATAGGGATGGTTTTGAAGCTGTACTCAAGGTGTTTTCCTCAGAGCTAGACCCTAACCCACACTTGGCCATAGCTGCGATTCTCACTGAGTCCCTGAGGCTGCAGTCCCGCAACGCCCAGGCCTAAGGCCAGGTTTTCATCCCTTGGGCCCAAGATTCAGCCCCAGCACTAAAACACAGAAATTCTGTTTATGCTCTCAATGTTGATGCGAAAGAAACCAGACTCTGTTGTACCACATTCCTATCTTGGCCCAAAAGGGAAACCTTCACTTCTCTAAGATGGAAAAATACCTCCTACCTTCTCCACACACCTCATTTTTGATTGTGAAGGTGTGAAGGAGGCACTGTCTTCCATGTAGCTGTCTGGTAAGTGACCACCTTAGAGACCCCACCTCACCTAGGGTATAGGCTTGGGGACAGAAGGACTACTCGTGGAAGAAATTGTATCTTTTGATCTTTATATGACTCTATTCTAGGTGACTAGTTGAGACACTGGCAGAAAGAGAAAATTGAAAATTTCCCTTAAACTACTAGCTAGGTCCTCCGGCAGATTCTCAGACTGCTTCTTTTCTCCAGAGAGCTTCTTCCTGCCAGAGTGAGTCTGATGCTTGGGTTGTAACAGCGTTGCCCCAAAGCCCATCCCCATACCTATAAACCAGGAAGGATTGCCAAGAGCTGCAGCCACCAGGGAAAGTCCAGGTATATCCTCGGTGCCCAGCCACCTGTAGTCCCAGAACAAAATTCCTGTGCTCCATGGGATTCTACCCCTCTGTGTTCCCATTCTAAAACCCTTTGCCTGGCAGTCAAATATCTCTCCAAGTGACTATATTCCTTCCTTACCTGCTCTCAAGAGCCTGAGCACATAAGTCATCACTCATCTGTATCTTTATTCCTTACCTTTCCACTGGGTCATGCTTCTTACATCATCCATGTTCCTCAGTCTCCCCCATCTATAAAACCTTTCCTGGTTCCCCTCATCCAATTCTCCTATTCTTCATTTCTAGTTATCTTGTGAGAAAAGATGTGCAGATGACTACACTGACTGCCTATCCATCCTGACATTTGGCTCTCTATCTGCTCATGGTTACATGGTTCCCTAAGGCAGAACTACACTTTTGAGACATGTCTGCATGCCCAAAATAATCCATGGTGCTTAGCACACACACAGATATACAACTGATGATTGATGCATGAATAAATGAATGTAAGAGTAAATGAAATAGCACATGAACACTACCCAAATAAGTCATAGTCCACTTTGGGTCTCACATCCTCATCTGTAAAGCAGTGAGGTAGAGTAGCTCAGCTCTTAGGCAATTGTTCTTCCTCCCCATGTCACTGTGGTCACTGTGATAGACAGGTGGTGTCTGGCTGCTTATAAAATGGTACGTGTTGACAGCAGCAACAGTAATGCCAGGCAAGATTTTTCTTGTGACTTCCTGGATCTCTTCCAATGCATCCCTCTTTTCTTTCACATTGTTCACACACTAGTTGGGCTATGAGATTTTGAACTTAACTGATACAGAGTTTATCAGGTCCATAGCACAGACTTGAACCACAAAAGAACAATTGCAGAATAAACTAAAAACTGAAAAGAGGCCCTCCCTGGTGTGCAACAGGTTAAAGCACAGCACTAAGAAGCTAAAGCCACTCTAGCATGAGTTCAATCCCTGCCGCGGAGGTGACCCACATGGCACCGCAGACCTCTCCTGTCTAGCCCGCTGCTCCCCTCAGCAGTGTACTTTGTCAGTCAGCCTGTTCTGTTCCCCACTCTGTCTCTGGTGAATCCTCACACCGCCCCTGCACTTCTGGTCTGTTCCCTAGCTCTGTATGCATAAGTAAATAAATCTCTTAAAAAAAAAAAAAACTGAAAAGAACTGAAAGAAGTTCAGTAACTTGCCTATGGGTACCCAGAAAGAAAATCAAATAGGCAGGAGTCAAACTTGGAAATCACTTTTCTTAGGGTGCTTGCTGACTCATGCACCCGTGGGCTTCTTGGGTGCCTGGCCTGTTCTGGCCTGACTGGATAGCTGTCTGACAAATACAATAGCTTCGCAGGCTGATGCTCTCTATCAGCTGCATGGTTTTTGAAGGGGCATGAAGGGTCCAGCCAAAAGTCCCAGAAAACTGAAGGAGACATGGCTGAGCAACGGGGGAGAGCAACAGTGGCCTCAGCAGACAGTCCCCTGCAGGAAGCAATACGCACTTTCCCCAGGGGTTGTGAAGATGGGCAGATTCCTTTTGCGTGGGCAGCTAGGAAAGAGGGGGCCATCTTTCTCACAGCAGATACATGTGTTAGCACCCACATCTGATGAAGGGATGGGGGCTCCACTGTATGGACACAGGCCATAGTCCCTACTGCTCTGCACCACCTGGCAGAACAGAGACAGGGATTTGTAAGACATTGTCCCAATGCTCCAGCTGTTCAACTCTGGACAGGTAAGAGGGGTCACAGACAAGCGGGGTACATCCGGGTTATAGTTCCCTCCTTCTCTCTCTGGCCATATGTATTTCTTGGGATTGCTCTTCTCTGTTCCCAGTAAATCCAACATTAATGTCAATTCAAGAGGGGTCTATTTGAAGAGGGGAGAAGCAGAGAATACACTAAATATTAGCAATTGTTTTGAGGTTGTTCAAATAATGATAACTGTTAGTGTATAATGAGAAAAAAAAAACCAGCAAATGACACCTTAGTTCCTTATTAAGCCCCTACTGAACACACAGAGTAGAGCAAAGATAGATATTATTATATTGAGTCCAGTTGGCGTGACAGAACTAAAGATTAAAATGCATGAGGAAACTGAATTCAACACTGCTATATTTATAGAAATGCCAATCACATGCCAGACCGTGTGCTAAGTATTTTCCATGTTCAGTGTGCTATATCACCTCCATGGGGGTAGGTGTTACTACTGCTCATTTTATAGTAAAATTTTATGTCTCATTTTAAGGACATACAAACTGTGGGCAGTGTCTTAGACAGGATGATGCAGCTAACAGAGGACCTATTTTACTGAGCCAGCCCCGTTGTCATTATTACATCCCCAAGTCCACTTCACCCCAAACAAGACACTCCCAACCCATCTCTATACATGCAGGCACAGAAAATCCCTGGAACCATGCAGAATAGTATTACATGAAATTAAGTAGAACTCAATAGGGCCACTGTCACTTATTTGACTCTCTCAGTGCAAAATACTCTGAGGCAAGAGCTTGGTTAAGGAAAATGTATTTATTGAGCAATCAAAGGAAAGTGCTCTGGGCCCATAATATGCTTTTGTATATACTTACTTTGTAAATACAAACCCATCTTATTCAAAGGTTTGAAATGAAAGATTTGCCTTTCAATGGAGAATCTGCATTTCAACATAAAGGTATCTTAGCTATACACCAGAGATGCAAGATCTGATTAATGCTGTATATTTAGCATTTAGAAAGCCCAAAGATTCCAGAAGGCTTATTCCAGGCCTGAAGGCAGCAGCAGGCACAGACAGTGTGGACTGAAATATATAAGCATTACATATTCAGCATCCTGATGTTACCTGTAAAGGAAGTCTCCAGGGACAGCAGCATCAGGGCTGTCTTTCTGCAAAGCCAAAGTGTGTACATTTGCAGGGACATGTGAGTTCACCCCCAACTCACTCCTATTTTTGGCAATTGAGCACCTATTATCTGTCAAGCACTCAGTGTGGTGGCTATAACAGTGAACTTGTCAGGGAGTTCTGCCACATGCAGCCTACTGTCTACTGATGGAGAAAGACATGAAAATTAAACCAAGAAAGCAGGTCACTGCAGATTGTGAAACTGTTATGCAGGAAATAAATGCAGTGACATGCTAAAGAGAAAGTTGGAGAAGCTCTGCTATAGATACAGCAGTCAGCACAGGTTACAATAAGAGCAGATACAATTTGAGCTGGTAACTGAAAATGAGAATGAGCATTAGGGCTTTGTGGGCTAAATGAACTAGAATGAGACCAGTGTGATAGGATGCTGAGAAAGACCACATAGGACCTTACAGCCACAGCAAGGAATGTGAGTCTTGTTCTAACACATCATTAAAAACTTTGAAGGGTTTAAGAAAAGGGCAATATGATCAGATAAGCATATTTGCCAAAAGTTCAGTCTGTTTGAAGAATGGCTGGGAGATGTCAAGAGCTATAGACATCTATTGTTCAAGCAAGAAGTGACTTGGATAAGCCTGGGTGTAACACGTATCTTGGAAGTAGAAACACCTGGGTTTAAGGTGAAATACAAGTGGATTTATTTCACTCAGTCATTCATCCATTCAACAAATATTCAAGAAATAAGAGGCTCCCAACCGTGAGAAGCATTGCTGAAGCAGAGAAAAGATTTCAGAAGCCAGAGATATTCAATAGATTAGATAGATAGATGATAGATTAGACAGATTAATGGATAGATATATAGACAGACAGACATATAGGTAGATAGATCTCTACATTCCAGAGGAAAGATACCACACCTTCGACAAACAAATACAGAAGAATTATTACACGCCATGTAAAGTGCTATCCATAGATTTCAACTTTGTCCCATTTCAATGTTATCACAACAAATAGAATAAACCAGAATAACCAAAGATCTCCTTTTTCTTTTCCTTATAATTCTACTGTGTGTCATTTCACTTGCTGCTTTCTACCTGCATAATACATCTCATTATCATGTTACAATCACTGCATCTCAAATAGCTGATAATTATCATATTTCTAGAGCCTGTTAACATCCACTTTCCACAATGATATCCTTCTGAATCTCCATGTGAGTCATTTATTTCAGTTTTTTATGAAGATCACAGGTAGGTGCAGGGTGGAAAAACAATCATTAACCTCATTAAAACAGCAGGATGAAAAGCTGAGAGCATGACTCCTGACATCCTAAGAGTTTAAAGTTGCAGCTCACGAGACCTCAAATTGAGTTTTTGTTCCTTTTAGTCATAATGAATGTTAAAATCCAACAGCAAACTTTCAAACACAATTTTCAAAACCTGGCCAAAAGCAGGCTGATCCTATGGTTCATGCTGAGCACGGCACTTAACAACACTGCTAGCCAGTCCTGAGACAAGCTGTTGTATCTGGCCAACATTTATTCATTGTATTTTCAAAAGAGGTCCAGCCTTGGGCAGAGTTGCATCACAGAGCTGGAAAAATGTGAGTCCGACTCTCCCAGCCCCAAGAGCCCTTCTACAGGGAAACTGAAGTGAAGCAAGTCCCGGGGGGCTC
Organism: Condylura cristata; assembly: GCF_000260355.1. Classification (NCBI taxonomy): domain Eukaryota; kingdom Metazoa; phylum Chordata; class Mammalia; order Eulipotyphla; family Talpidae; genus Condylura; species Condylura cristata. The sequence goes on along the minus strand of NW_004567116.1, from coordinate 31,819,681 downwards.
TGGATGTCACAGTCTTAGTCTGTTCTCATGGGGCACATGAGCCTCCTGACTTGAAGGCATTCCACACCGGGCAGCACCTGCCCCACGGTCTACCCGAGAGGTGCCATCCAGGAACAGAGGTGGGGAGCCAAGGTGCTCACCATCACCCACCTCATTCTCTAAGCTCAAGACTTCCCTTGCTGCACTGAGATATGGCTCATGGGGATACAAACCTGGAACTGGAGAACCTAGAAATGCCCCTCTGTCCTGCTTTCTCTTTTGTTCCCTGGAGGCTGTGACTTCTCACAAGATGCTAGTTCAAGAGAATTCAATGTCCCCTTCAGATCTGCCAGCCGGCCCATAGAATTCAGAAATCAATTAGTTCCGTCCCCTCCCAAACCGGCAGGTAATTCTAACTCAGTGCCAAGGTTCTCATGGGCAGCAGTGGGACTGGAGTCATCTAACATCATTAAGAGCACAGAGAAGTGACCCTCTAGAGTTGGGTGCTCCAGAAATGCCAGGCCCTTGCCCTTGCAATAGCTGATTTGCTAGGGCTTGGTGTTGTTCAGATCAGGCATGTGTTTCTGTTCTCCTGTTTTCCCTTGGGGTTATTCAGGAATACTCTGAGCCAGGGAATGTGAATCCTCTTGGGAGAAAAGGGCTAATTGGACACGTTCAGAAGGGAGAAATTTTTCCCACAGCCTAATAAAATGAAAGGCAATAAATAAGCAAGTAAAACGCATTTCCTCTGACTCTGGAGGTGCTGTGGTATCCTCTTTTAATGGCTCATAAAGCACCGCCCAGCACTGTTGCTCTGCTATCGACAGCTCCAGTGACAAGACTGAGTTATCTGCCCACTAATTGGATTGTTTTTTTTTCAGGATACTGAAGGAATCAAATTTCCATCCCCCTCACCCCCCCATTTCTTTTAAGGAGCCATTGTTCAGAGATGGTTAGATATTTGAGGTAGCTATTTTATACCCACTTTGGCATGGTGTGACAAGGGCTTAAGGGGAAGGAAGATTCTATGCTCGTGTGACAAAATTGCTAAGCTGGGAGTTTTCAAAGGCACCAGGGTATTGATGGATACCAAATGCTCAAGTGGGTCCTTACAAACCAGTGCATGAAACTTGACAGTAGGTGATAAGAACTGATTAGCAATACACCCAAATAGAGGAGATGAATAACTGGGTTGTTAAAAATTAAGGAGAGAATCTACAAAGGGGTTTTCTCAACTTGTGTCTTTCCTGAGGAAGAGGTTAGATGACCTGTCTCCCATCCCAGACTTAGTTAGAGAGGTTTCAATGAGCCCAGCAACACTACTGGTGTGTGTTCCCCAAAGTTGGAGTATGCAGAAGGGCCTTTATTGAAGGCTCAAGCCTGAGAAAGGAAAAGGAGGCACTAAATTCCCTATATAGCAGGATGAGAGTGCACAGACATGGAATCCAAGGTGGGAATGTCAAAGAGTGTCTTGCCCATGAAGGCAACCTGCCAGGACAAGGAACCCATTAGGGAGTCTCTGTGGGAATGAGGAACTGTGGGGGGCTGGTAGCAGCCAGTGAGAACTGAGGCTTGGCCTCTGTCAAGGAATTCACAGTTACCTGGCCCAGAAAGGGACTTTCCAGAAAACTCATGAAATTATAAGGAAAGAGCCATTTTCCATGTCTACAAGGCCCACAGGATGCAAAACCATCGCAGGGAGGTATGAACCAAATAAGAGCCACACCAGTTCCTCCTGTCTTCATTTGAGAATGATAAGAAGATAAGAACCAGGTAGCAAGCAGAAATAAGGAAAGAGGAAGCAAGGCCACACCTCCTTCCTGGGCAGCAGGACCTGTAAAGAGGAATTACTGGCACATAAGTTTGAAGTTTCACTGATTATATTCCAGTAGACACTCTAAGTGGCTGACTTGAGACTGTTTTGGTTTAAATTAATATATGACTTACTTTTGCAATTAATGAAAAATAAAGTCTTGATTCAGTCTGAATTTCCTTGGTAGCAAGAAAGACATCCTTCTGAATATGTTTAAAAGGACAGTGACAGCAAAAATAAAGATACTTCTGTAATCATATCCCAGGGGTTTGTTCAAAGTACCAGATATACCAAGTCAACGCAGAAATGAAATGTTTCATTTGATCCCATGGTTGATGGCGAATTCTGCCAGGAATTTCTACATTTAGGAATTGATCCCTCAGGACACCATGCTCTCAGATGAAAGAATCAACCCTATTGAGCTTTGATATTTTCCTTACCATGAAAGGGGGCTTTATGGTTTCATCAAAATAAATCTATATTTGGAGTTATCTGTCTAGATTTGCTGGTAATATATAAAGACCCTAAAGGCTTCCAGGGAGGAAGATAGGCCATCTATGCAAGAACCGAAAAAGTAGATAGTACTCAAAAGCAACAGCAGCAGCTAAAGGACGATGAATTAATACCTTCAGAATTCCAAGGACAATGTATTTTTCAGCCTAGAGTTCTAAAGTCAGCTAACCTGACAATCAAATGTGAGTACAGAATAAAAACATTTTCAGACACGCAAAGGCAAAGTATTTATTTCCTATGGCCTCTTTCTTGAAAAGCCACCGGTAGCTAGCTATGCTCCTATAAAAAGGGAGTAAACCAACAAAGAGGAAACTATGGAATAACACAGGGGGTACAGCCCAGGGGCGAGAATGAAAGACTCCCTGAGATGAAGGCTCCCTGAAACCACAGATGGCAGCAAACAGCCCAGACAGAAGCAGAAAAATCCAACTCTTCAGGAAAAAAAAAAAAAAAGAAATTGATGGGTTACATGATGTAGTCAACATTTGGAAAAGTAATATCAAAGGAGTAAAACAGATTTGATAGAGCCCATGAAATAAAGATGTTTTTAATCTAAGGATGAATATCAGTGTTAGGGTGCATGGCCTTAGCCTGTCTACCCCATGTGCATGGCCACCCCAGCTTTCCACCAACCTGCTTGTGTCACAGGTGCAGGAGGGCTGGAGGAAGCTGCCTCCCTCGGGCTGTATTTCCCAATTGACTTTCATCTCCATTTGGCCAAGAGGAGACTCTAAAGGGAGATGGAGGCCAGGAACAGGGAGAAGCAGGAACTCTCTCCCTGTGGTCTGCCTGAGTGCGACATCTGACCGAGGTGATCTCACAGAGGTGACCACCTTGGCTCCACCTTTCGCAGATGTCCCTGCCGCCTGGGCTTTGGAGAGACTGCCCATGTCCTTGCACCTGATAGAGGCGAACAGCTTCCTACTATTGTTAATTTGTGGTTCCCTTAACTTCTTGTCTAGCTTCCCAGTTCTTACTTTATCTATTTAACCAATTCCTTAAATTCATCCCTTTTGTTTAAAATGGCTCAGTTTCTGCAGAAGATGCCTGAATGTAATCTGTGTGCACTGCAGTGAACTGTAGCAATCTGAATAGATGGAGCTGGGGAAAGACATATCTGAGCGGCATCCTGGAGAGATGTAAGATATTTGACTCTGATAATACAACCACTAAAATATCCTTATATCAATAAAAAAAATAAATAAAATGCTTAGTGATTTCTGTTTCCTAACTAGGTACTGATTCAACCAGAAAAAAAAGCAAAAGTTTACATCCAAAGGTTTACTTACCAGTGAGCCACACTTTCACAGGTAAACACGACATGATTTTTCCTCCACAGACTAGGTTTGGGGGAAAAGAGGTATGCTTTGGGGAGAGGTGGGAAATATAAGAAAGCCAAAGCCTCAACTATTATAACAGGTAATAAATTTTCATACCTAATATTAGTGAAGCAGGAAGCAGTGGTATAAGCATGTTATTTACAAATATGATGGCAATTATGAGAAAAAAAAAGGGCTAAAAGGGTTAAACATCTCCTGTAGAGACTGGGAAGATGACTTTGTTGAAGTCCTGAAATACCATAGTTTATAATTGGTACTACTTGAGGTTTTTAACTTTGTCAAGAATTACTTGGATAAAATTCAAAAATTATCTCTAGAACAATGATTCATTCTAGAGGCATGCCAGGGATGACATTAAACTAACCCATAAATTGCAAAGCTGACCTCTGACCCATATGAAAAAGTCAAGACATTTATTTATTGATAGTCCCCACCGCACCCTGAAGCCTGTGACTGAAGGATCAATATTTATTTCTACAACTTCACCTTCTGCAAAACCTCACCTAGTACCATCCAGTCTAGAAAAGTGAACACATAGAAAACTGCACCTCAATCAATGTTTCTAAGCCCAAGTTGTACTGTGGACGAATATGTGCCTAGACGCTCACCTCCCTCACCTGGGAGTGAGGGGGAAAGAGGAGAGCAGCAGGGGCCAGCAGTGCTGCTACCCTGCCCTCTGCTCACCGCCATGGGGCGTGGGGGGTAGAGAAGAGAAAAAGGACACAGCAAGCTACCTCTTGAGTTTTCAGATACATGTGGGGAAATACTGCTCCTGGCCACCCTCGTCTTGGGTTTCAGCTTCCTTTTATCAGTGACCTTCAATCTGAAGCCTCACATTCCAGAGCAAGTCAGGGGTGGTGGTCACAAAACAAGTGAAGGAAAGTGCTTTCTCTTCTCTTTCTCAGTGATATGCCATAACTCACCCTCAGGCTGTGTTATTTGATATTTTTGCTCAGCTCAATCCAGGTCTTACTATATTCCGCCAGTGCTGATCTGTAATATTCTTCTCTATTCATTCTTAGATTTTTGTCTACCTTCCGTTGTCCTAAAGGATAGAATTAGGTCCAGTGGCTTCTCCCTCTTCTCATGCTGCCTCCTGAGTTGCACTGTCTATGAAGCACATTGTAAATGTATTAGATCTCCTGCTTCTAACATCTGGCAGAGACTCTGCGAACCTCTCGCACCACTAGCCAGCCCCAGTGTTCATTCTGATCTGACTGCATAACACAGTGGCTGCCACTCATCCCAGGACTCATTGAGAGCAGAAGAGACATTGACAGGCCACCTCCAGCACTCCGGAGTCCTCCCTGACTCCCTCCTTGGGTCCAGTCAACCTTCATCTGCACTTTCTGCGATGCTCTGCAGAGCCTTCATTCTGTGCAGTTACTAAGTGAGATAGAAGGGCCCATGGCCACATGACTTTGGAAATACAGGTTGATTTAAGTTAAATGAAAAAGATTCCTGATTCGGGCTTTCTCAGACATTTGATGTACATTGGGACATCCAAGAGTGAAGCCTAATTGCAGTTCTGGGCAAACTCATGTGCCCTTTGCTGAGGGGCACAACCCAGATCGATGACCCACAGAACTTGCTTTAGGAAAAGCTTTATTCAGTGATCTCCACGATCTCAGCACTGATTTTCTAATTTTAAAAACCTAGTGGAATTGGCTTAAACTGCGTCCAGAGGGATCCTTCAGGCTCTTGATGGGTCTCCAGCTACAGAGCTCTCGAAGAGCTGAGTAAGTGAGCTCATGACTGAGGAGGTTGGTTTCTCCCAGGCAGCCCCTCTTCACCCAGCAAGCTAAGTTTCCCCCCAAGTTTCCACACAAGGAGATGGTCTGTGCCACCCTCACCCCAGCCACAGAACAGCACACAGTCCCATGCTTCTGTGCCCCTTTGGAAATACAGGTCCCTTTCTCTACTGTCATAGTGTGGCTTACCCAAAAGTCAACTCTGGTCATGCATTTCAGGGTAAGTAGGGGTGAATAAATTGTGTGCAAATAAATAAATAAATAACATAGGAGAAAAGGCCTTATAGGTCCACTATGGGTAATGGGCTGGGGGTGAATTTCTGCTGGGGAATTCAACGTGGAACCACATCTTAGAGGCAGCTCCCCCAAGGGCCAGGGAACTGAGGTGTTATATACCATCTCCTGACAGTTGCTATGAGGGGCAAGGGCATTAGTTCCCTGGCACTCTGGCCTGCCCAGCATAGTGCACAAGTGATAAGAGGAAAACACCAGAGCAAAGAAATGTAGGTGTTTGTGGTTGGAAGTCAGGTCATTGTGCCTGAGGAGCAAGGCAAAGGGCTGTGGGCAAGGCATGGACCACATTTGCTAGACCTGCCAAGGGAACTCTAGGAGGCCCTTTAAAGCATGGGTCTCGTTTGTCTCATCACAACTGTACCCCCAAAGCATAGTTCAGTCAGGTGCTGTTAAGTCTTTGTTAAGTGAGGGAGCTCTTAAAAGTATTGCTTAATAATACATTTTTTGGAACTCTCCACCCCATTCCACAGAATCATTCACCCCCACTGAGGACACCACAGTTCCCATGCTGCCCATAATGACACTGAATTATAGCCAATGTCCTTGTCTGTTTTCTCCACTGAGGTCTTAAGAAGGACTCTGGTTTTCCCAGGGCCCAGAGCTGTGGGACAGGTGCCAAACACATATTTTGTGAACTGGACCAAATCAATCAACGTTCCTTAAGCCTCTGGTATGGAATGAAGTTGAGAAAGAGCAGTGTCATTAAGGGTGGAGAACATTCAGCGCCAGTCTGGCTGCTGAGAAACCTGTAGGCAGCCACATTAAGCCTGAGGGTCAGGTGGGGCCCCAGACACCTTTCCCTGGGACTGGCACAGCTACACCCTGAAAACTGTGCTCTCTGCACTGATCCTTGGGTCCCAGATACTGAAGTTCTCCATCAGGGACCATGGAACCCTCTGGCTAGTGAGCAAGGGACTGAGGGGCCTCTAAGCAGAAGGCCCAAGTTGGCCTGGTCTGCAAACAGCAGAAATGCACAGAAGCTGAGAGAATGAAGGATGGCATCCCTGAGCTTGCTGAAAGAGGGGGCCATCATACCTCAAGGGTGAGATCCCGACACTTATGCTCACACAGAGCTTTGGAACAATCACATCAGTTTGTCCCATACAGATAAGACAGCCTATCTTCCCTTTGGATATCCTTGACCTGTCCGAGTGGGAATTCAAAAATATGGCAACTAAAAGCAAAGTCTTAAGAAGAAAGTAAAAGAAAATTGGGATCCCAGGCATGCTATCCCAACATGTCAGTTTTGGACTGCCCAATACGCCAGTCCCTCTGCAGCTTCTTACAATTGTCTAAAGCCGAAGTTTCACTCACCAATACAGTCACAAGAGGTAAGGAATAGAACCCTCCAAGATCAGACACGTGGGGCTTGTCCTGACTGCTGCAGGACTGACTACCTGTTGTTACTCAAAGTGTGGTCCATGAATCAATGGCTGGTTAGACATCCAATTCTTGGACCCCAGCATAATCTACATTTTAATAGCCTCGCTCCCAAGTAGTTCACATGTCTTGAAATCAGAGATGCCTTTGCCCAGATTCACTCCATTGTTCAGAGTTCTCTTCCTTAAAGACAAGAAGCCAGTCTGGTTTGGGTTCGCCCAACAGAAATCTTGACTGCTCTCCCTCAGTCCAATCTGACCCCCCACCGGACCTCTGAGAGAATGGCATTGTCCCTGGTCTCTGCCCTCCCTACTCCCTTTGTTCAGTCTTACTTTCCCAGCTCCACTCTTAACGTGGCAAAATAGTAGTCATCCTTCAAATTTCAGCTTCTGGGATGCTTCCACTGTCCCTCCAGGCTGTAAGGGGCCCTCTTCTGGTCCCTAAGAGCACCCCACCCTCATCCTTAGCCTTCATCAGCTTATGCTATTCTGTTAACTTTTCTGCCTTCTCCATCACTTTGGGAGCTTCATGGTCACCTTTATAGAACTAATTGCAATGACCCATAAAACATCTTGGTTGAAAAGAACAGAATGTCCATTGTACATTTTTCTGAGGGTATACTTGTGCACTCATTCTGCACTCATGGACTAAGACTGTGCCCCCGCCACTCCTGGCCTGTCCCCGAGAGCTCCTGGCAGCGAAGCCCTGCCCAAGACTTGGAAAGGCTTAGTGCCACCTCCCACAGGCCATTCTGAGATATGCACTTGTATTCTCAGTTGAGGGAAGACTCTGAAAGGCAGAAGGCACTAAAGTCGATCTCAGCAATGCTAATGAGCCACAGGAGAACAAGCAGAGGGGTCTGTTCCTTCAAGACGCACCAACATTTTTTCAAAAAATAATGAGCTCAATATCCATTGGAGAGCTGGTATTTAGGCTTCTTCCCATGTGTTTTTGGAGGGATGATTAATGTGGCTCTATAGCTAAACCAGGAACTGCATGTGGGCAGATGCAGATTTCAGGAGGCCCAAGCAAATGGTCACAGTTTGTCAGGTAGGTCCAATGTGTGACACTCCCTCACTCAAGGAGGCAGCATCTACCCTTGTCAGGGACTGGCCACACATTTTCTCATTTAATCTTCTAAAAAACTCTGTGAGATAACTCTTAGGCTCTATATGTTTAAAAATAACAAAGCCGATGCTCAGAGTGGTGAAAAAGAGATTCTCCGCAGTTGCAGAGCAGCTGAGTGCCACAGTCAGGGAGCCGTCAGACCTGGACATCTCAAAGGGCATGTTACAGAAATCCTGCAAAACACAACCAGCCTGCTGCTGACCGCTGGGAACCCAGGCTAATTCTGAACAATTTCCTTCACTTCAAAAATAGCCCAATGAAATGTGGACAAATCACTCCAGGGTTTCTGTACTGCCCTTGGGCGAGGGAGTGAGCAGGAGACGGGCATGCACCAAGACATGTGGCTTACAAAAATGACAGCCCAGGAGAGAAAAACAGGAACTCATCCCCACCTCCATCTCCAGACATAGAAGATAGAAAGCAGGTACAGGAGGGGCAAGGAGAAACTGAGTAGCTGTGCAGGCTCTTGGGAAAATCCTTCAACCTTGGTCAAGTCACTCCACATTTCCAAGCTTCAGTGTCATTGTCAGTAAAATGTGATCATTATGCCAGTCTAGAGGTGAGGTGTCGTGAGAGAACAGGAATAACAGATGCATATGTGAAGGCCAACAGAAGCAGATGCTTCTCCTCCAGAGAATTCCTCCTCAGGAGAAGGGTCTTTGGAAACCAATTTGCTAGGTGCTGGGTGGGAAGTGAGCACCCACAGCCTCTTCTGAGGACCATTGGTGGGGGGGTGGGGGGTGGGTAGTGGTGGAGCTGGTCATCATAGGTCATGCTGAAGTTTGCTACTGAAAAGGAGAAGGGAGCACTAAGCCAACAAGGCCAGTGAGCCTCGGACAAAATGGGGGCATTTGAACCCTGAGAGACAACGTGGCCAGCAGGTGTTCAGAACTTCTGGGCTAGCTTTTTGCTTTAGTTCAAGATGTGGCCCTATCAAATCTCCTTTGGGCAAGTTCACTTAGAGCCGGAACCCTTTGTGAATTCTCCATGTAGTTCTCACAGGCTATGAACATAGGACACAATTCTTAGAGGTGGCCCAGTTAGAACCCAGGAAGCCTCGAGTCCCTGGGAGTCAGTGGAAACACAGGGAGGGACTGTGGAATGTCCTGAACATCATGTAGATTTCTGAGGGGAAAGTGCGTCCCACCTGATATGAGTCAGATTTGTCATATACTTTGACCAGCCCAGGAGACTTTTTATCTTCTCCCTCCTCCTCTTACTTTTTTTTTTTTTTCTGTATTTATTTTCAGAAAATTGTCCTTCTGTCAGGGCCCTGAAGGGCCCTCTGAAGGTCACAAGGTCATTTCCCTATCAATTCTCTCCCTATCACAAGGAAGAAAACAAAAGGCTATCAGAACATCTAATGAGATGAC
>NW_004567116.1:31789328-31810010 GCF_000260355.1 Condylura cristata | reverse complement strand
ATAAAGAAACAGATTTATCTGACTTCAGAGCCCTAACTATTATCTATTTTAATCTGTCATTTAGGGACTTAGCGGAACTAACAAGCTCAGAGCTGTTAGGGGCCTGAAGGGCCCTCTGAAGGTCACAAGGTCATTTCCCTATCAATTCTCTCCCTATCACAAGGAAGAAAACAAAAGGCTATCAGAACATCTAATGAGATGACAGGCACCAACATCCTTCCATATCATGGGACACACCCGTCAAGGAGGGACAGAGCCAAAGAGTCAATCTGAAAGTTAAATAGCTCCAAAGGGGTTCCTTCATCTGTTTCTTTTTTCTTTTTTTTTTTTAAATAATTCATAGTACCAGACAGGTTGACAACTTATTGAAAATGGTTTCTCACCTGGAAAGTGCTTATTACTTATAATGTACCATCTTTATTACATCAATACTGACATTTAACACCCAATAAATCTCCACTCACTCCACAGAGAGAGGCTTGACAGCCAGCAGGAGTCTCTGCCTATTCTCTGCATTCCAACATGGCTTGGGGTTCAGAAGTTCAGAGGTTACACTCTGCCAGCAGGTCCCTCAGACCCAAGCCAAACCTTAAGAGAAAGAGCAGTCCTGAAACACCTAGAGTCCAGAGCCAATCACCCTGCCCCCATGCCAGACAAGACCCCCAGTCTGCTAACAATGACTACACATGTATGCAAAGGCCATTGCATAAGGGTGAAGTAAGTGAATGAGTTAAGAAAGGAATGAGCCAGAAGAAGGTCTGACAGGGCAGCATCTACTCTGCCCCTGCTCAACCATGAGCAGAGCACACACCACTGCACTCGGCATGACTTGCATGCATTGTACAGACAATGCATGCATTCTCTCTTTTGATCCTCTCAACCACCGAATGGGGTATATATTATTACCCTCATTTTATGAATAAAGAAGTTAAGACTCAAAGGCATTAGGAAGCCACATGATTGGCAAGTTTCAGGGGAGGGCCATAAAGAAACAGATTTATCTGACTTCAGAGCCCTAACTATTATCTATTTTAATCTGTCATTTAGGGACTTAGCGGAACTAACAAGCTCAGAGCTGTTAGGGGCCTGAAGGGCCCTCTGAAGGTCACAAGGTCATTTCCCTATCAATTCTCTCCCTATCACAAGGAAGAAAACAAAAGGCTATCAGAACATCTAATGAGATGACAGGCACCAACATTCTTCCATATCATGGGACACACCGGTCAAGGAGGGACAGAGCCAAAGAGTACCTGTCTGGTACGTGGTTCTCCAGGGCATGGCTGGTCTTAATTTCTGTGTCCAACCAGCCAAAGGTCCCAGAATCAAAGCATCTACAGTGAACAAGCGGGCGAATGAATGAACGAACATGTCACTCTTCTCCTCTTTCTTCCCACTCTCCTTTCTTGCTCCTACCTCTACCTGGCCATTTGCAGCTCTGAGCTTGTTAGTTCCGCTAAGTCCCTAAATGACAGATTAAAATAGATAATAGTTAGGGCTCTGAAGTCAGATAAATCTGTTTCTTTATGGCCCTCCCCTGAAACCTGCCAATCATGTGGCTTCCTAACGCCTTTGAGTCTTAACTTCTTTATTCACAAAATGAGGGTAATAATATATACCCCATTCGGTGGTTGAGAGGATCAAAAGAGAGAATGCATGCATTGTCTGTACAGCCCTGCTGCCCAGAAACAGGGGGCCATTCTCATTGGTGACTCTCCATTCCAGCAGACAGTTGAGTCCCCTGTTTTGCCCAGCTCCAGTAGTTCGTGTCTAGGCAGGCTTGGCGCCCCCATGCCCTAGATTATAGACACACCCAGGGCAAAACCAGTCTGAACTGGCTGAAAGCCAGAGCAGTAGCCTGTGTGTAGAGAAATGCAAGCACATCCCTTCGAAGAACAGGCATTCAGATGAATGGGGGGAAGTGTGTGTTAGTCTCCAATTTGTAATTAGAGGATCACGCAGATGGGTTCTGTTCCAAAGCTTAAAAACATCTCTTCTCTATGGGGTTTTAAATTTCTTCTTGCTGCTGGGAGTCGTTTATGCTAATCACTGGCTTAGCAAATGTCACAGGCCTGTCAGGCTGCACAGGACAATACAGAGCCCAGTCTTTAGGGCTGTATGTTGAGGGGATGCAGCACCAGAACCAGCAGGTCCCTGGGCTACAGGAGTGTGGGTAGAGTCACCCTGTTCTGCTTTGATGCAGGGACACAGGGGTAAGCCAGCAGATGTCCTGGGGCAGGACACCCTCTGGAACATGCAGTTTCTACACGCACACTAGTGACTCAGTGCTTGACCTTTGCATCAAAGGGATTGATAGTTCTCATGAGCAGGGCAATGCTGTGTGCATCCTTGAATCAAAACCCTTAGCCACTCTAAGCTTCTGAAAGAACACTGTCACGTTTTCCCAAGGGCAATGAGAAGTCAGGGAAATGTAAAATAAAATGAGGGAGAAAATAAATACTGTAGAAAATTTTATGCATACACTTTAAGCATCAGCAGCGCTCTCAGTGGTGACCTAGTCCAATCCTGGGATCAAAGCAACAATGCCCACAAAGTCCCTGAGAAGACGCTCTGCCCTCCACTTGTGTTTACTTACCTCCAGTGACAGGGAGCTTTGCTGTGCACATGGTAACTGTTAGAAGCTCTTTCCTTACACTGAGGCTAAACTACCTCCTATTTTATTTCACCACTCATCCCACTTGTGCTCTAGAGACTACCACTGTCTGACAGAAGTGGAATACAAGCCTCATTGGTCATTTTAAATGTTCCAGTAGCAATTAACAATAGTAAAAAGAAGGAACTGGAATTAATTGTAACAATGCATGCTATTTAAACCAACATATCTAAAACATTGCCATTGCAACATGTAACCAATATAAAAATGATTAATGAGGTTCTTTTACAGAAGTAGTACTGCATTATGACATTACACAAGGTTCAGGTATGTATCATTAAAATTCAATGTATATACACACACACCATGTATATACATACACACACATATATACCCACACAATGTAGTGTATATAAGTTCACCTCTAGAAGTTTAATTTTTTTTTCTTCACTATACAGTTGCACCTGTAAGAGCTCTCCCTGGTGTACAACAGGCTGAAGCAAAGCACTGTGTAGCTAGCCATAGGCATTTGAGCACAAATTCAACCCCTGGCCGGGGAGGTGACCCACATGGCCCAGCAGACCTCTCCTGTCTCGCCCCCTGCTCCCTTCAGCAATGTACTTTGTCAGTCTGCCTGTTCTGTTCTCCATTCTGCCTCTGGTTAATCTCTTACCACCCCCACACCTCTGGCCTGTACCCCAGTTCTGTATGCATAAATAAGTAAATCTTAAAAAAAAAAAACAAAAAACAGTTGCACCTTTGTCTTGATTTCCCCATCCCTTTGCCCTTTCCTTTTTGGTAACAATAATTGGATTTAGAGTCTAAAAGCTGGGTTTTGTTTTGTTTAGTTCAAAGTAAATTTATTTTACTACATTCCATACAGTTGGAGGTAACAGGATTTCACCATCTCTAAAGCTGAATAACAACATGTGTATATATATATCACATCTCTTTCATCCATTTGCAGTCGATGGAGACTTAGGCTATTTCCAGTTCTTGGTTATTGTAAATCATGCTGCAATATATGCATTGAATCAGTTTTTGTATTGGGGGTAAATATGCAGAACTGGGATAATTATCAATAGTTTATATGGATTTTCTATTTTTAATTTTGTAAAGAATCTTCATATAGATTTAAATAGTAAATGCACCAATTCACATTCCCACCAATGACAAATTCAATATTGTTTTTATCTGAAGTCTTTGAATCAGCTGTGCATTTCATGTTTCCAGCACATAAGCCTCGACAATCCTCAAGTGCTCGACAATCCCTTGTGGCCACTGGCTGCTGGCCTGGACACCACTGCTTGAGACAGGCTGCCAGCACCTCTCTTGTCTCGCCTCACCCCTCCCACCAGCCCCAGTCACGAATTCCCAGTGCTTCCCCTTCACCCTTCTTTATCTTAAGATACTCTAGATGTTTTTCTTAACAGTAAATGCTCTTATTTTGAACCATTCAAAATATTACTGTGAACAGTTTTATACGGCAACAATATTATTTAGCTTCAGGAGAGGTTAATCTAAAGAAATTATCTCCAATAATATCTAAGCGTTTAGAGCCACTTAAAATAACTCATTCAATCTCCATTCATCCTTTCGACTGTTTTAGCTTAAGTATATTTTTCTCTCCCTACATTTGATCCCCCCCCCCCCGCATCGTTTATCCTCCACAGTTGACCTTGAAGGTCTCCACATACTGACTGCTAACACAGGCAAAGCAAACTCAGATCACTGCTCAGAAGCTCCATCACTTAACACCTGACTCAAAGCCACACAAGAGCACAGGCAGGACCAGAGCTGCCTGTTCACCCAGCACTTCTGCAAACTGTGACTGCAGCCCCATTTCCCACCTACCAGGTGTATGTTTCCAATGGAAACTGACAGAGAGGCAGGCAAGAGCTGAATCCAGTTTTCCAATATCACTGACTGCCCTCAGTGCAAATTCCTGAAGGAAAAGTGTACAGAGAATAACATGATGAAAACCACCCTGGTCGTTATGACAGCTGGGGGCGGGGAGCAGGCTAAGAAAGTGCTTATCAGCCCAGGTAAGTAATCAAACAGTTGAGCCATTATCACCAGGCAGATCAGAATTCGGGTCCTTGATGCCAGGTGGCTCTCCATCCGATGTCCAGGCCATATAAGGACAACTTATGTCTCTATCACCCCAGGGGCTGTGTGAGAGCTACTCAGCTAGAAGATATATCCTAGGAGCAGTCTAGAGTCAGGTGACAAAAGCCACTGTCACCCAAGAGTCATGAGCAGTGGCATTTAAAGGTATGAGCACCTCTGGGGCCTTCTCTCCAGCTCAGAGCAACAATCTTTTCACCAAATGCAAAGAACAATTAGTCCTGCCAGATGGGGGAATGTATCAAAAGCCCTCTCCCAGGGCATAACCAATTAAGCCTGGGTTTTTTAAAGCCAATTGATTCGCTCAACGGCATAAACTGAAGGCTGCAGGGGCTCTTCCCGCTGAGCCATTTTTCGGCGTTTCCCAAAGCAGATTTAAAGCCTCCCCACAGACTTGGTTTTCATATAGCTATATGCAGAGTCCGCTAATAATCTCTGTGCTTCAAAGCACCAGCCGGGCATTTTTGGAGGTATATTCACTTAGCTATTCAACACAAGTTCACTTCTCCCGTTTGCCTGAATCTGAGCCCTGGGAAGGTGGACAGCAGGGTGTTGGGGTAGCAGATTGCATGGACCGAATCATTTTGGTTGGCACAGATTACACCACAGTCACAGAGTCAAGCAGGGAAGGAGAAATTCGCTTCCCTCCACAAACTAAACAGTCTCACTTGACAGCCACAGCTTCGCCAAACCCAAGGATAGCGCATACCTGCTACAGACGATTCAATTGGTGGAACTGGTAATGAAAAGCTCATCTCTCATAAAAGAGAACGCCTATGATCCATTTAGCATTGACTCAGATTTTGATTTTTAAATTCTAAAATGAAAAATGTGTGATGAATTTATTGGTTTGAACAGAAATAATGAGTTAGTGGAAAAAGATAATAAAGCCCTTTAGGACAGAAGAAAATCACTCGCATTGTATCTTGGTGTCAGGCAAAATCCAAGCGTTTTCCCCAATATGTCGGCTCTAATATCCTGCTCATTCAGTGCCCAGCAGCAAGTGCACAGAAATGAGTGGACGGTAGGTGCTCCCTTCCCTGCCACTTTCCTTCTTATCGCCCAAAGTCTCACAAGGGGCATCCTTGATACATGGCAGCTACTGGTTTAGAATCAACAACTACAACATACCACAGATGCCAAGAATGCCAGAACACAGGGAAGAGCTGGTTCAAGCCAGCAACAGAAAAAAGTGCCTGGCTAGTAATAAAACTGTTCTAGAAAGCCAAGGTCAAACACTACCACCAGCTTCCCAACCTCTTGGGTCGCAACAGAACAGCTTTCCCTAACTGGATGGAGCTTTTTACTTGGTTTCCCTTCACAGTCCACTGCCAGAGATTCCATGAGACATACCCCTCATTCATTAAAACCTCACAGTTTTACACACAGCTCAACTTTGCTGCCTCAGCTTGGCAAGTAGTTTAACATCTGCAAGCCTCAGCTTCTCATTTGTAAAAGGGTTTATACTGGCTACCCTGAAAAATTGCTAGGGTAATGAAGGATGATGCTAGAAGTCCTACCACAGTCTAGCTCACCTTGGTACCCAGTACGTGCTTGCTGGCTATCAAATGAAAGTGATAATATTTACATCTTAAGACTGTTTTGAAAGAAAGCACTACCACAAAAACACTGGTGCTACTCTCATAATAGAAGAAAATCCAAGGGTTTTAGGAGCTCTGTGCCAAGAACAAAATGCATATTTCTTACTATAAATAATAATATCATAATGTTAAATACTATCATCGCCACCATCATCATCAGGAATAAGAGAAGAAGAAGAGGCATAAAATCACTGAAGTAGTATCTGAACCTAGGAAGATGAGAATCAAGTTTGCAGCAGAAAACAGCATGTTAAGAGGCAGCAAAATCAAGACAGACTCTTAATCTGGGAAATGGGCACCTTTGCCCACACCTCCAATCTGGGCTCCCCAGTGAACTAGAGAATCTGTTTCCCCCATTCTGTACTGTCCCAGACCACCTTGTCCAAGAATAATGACTGACTCAAAGGGCCATGCCCAGGGCTGCCACACCCAAGATGACTGAAACCATTGTTGTGCCCTGCTCTGCAAAACTCAGCTCAAATTCATCGCCTTCATCCCCTCAGATCCCGGTGCCTGGGAGGCAACTTGCAGGTTGAGTGGAGTCATGCCCCACAATTTGTAAGTTTCCATTCTCCCATCCAACATCTGTCACACATTCGTTTCTACACAGCCTCAGCCAAAGGATCATGGTAGATTTGACAGTTGTTCCCCTTTTGTTTTGTTAGTATTGACACTCCTTATCTTGGCAGATTCTCACTATGGTCAAGTCAGAGAGATGAATTCAGTCCTGGGAGCCACTATGCAAAGCTAGTCTAAGATTAATGTTCTCATTGGAAAGGAAGTATTTTAATCTTACAACCCCAACATGATTGCGGAAGCATTACAAATCAGAGGCCCGATTCCTCCAAAGGAAAATGCAATAACATCGAGTTATAAGCCAATCATGCACTTTGTGCTTTGAGCAGATGAATGCAGAAGCCCCACCATGGATCTTCAAGAGCACCTTGGTTTGCCACAGGAAGGCAGAGGATGAGGAGTGTTTTAATAAACTCTGAAATTACATCCTAAATAAAAAATCCAATCCAGCTCAAGAGACATGAATAAAAAAGTATTAGAAATCAGGTCAGCAATTTTGTTAGCAATTTGAAATTCAGAGCTGAGGACTTGAACTTAGGATTTGGAGCCTCAGATTTCCAATTTGATTCCTAGAGTCCATCCAACAAAATAAGATGAAGAGTAGCACTTCCAAAGCATGGACAAGAACGGTAGGTTAAACAAAAGAAAACACAGTTCTTTACTGAAGTACTTCATTGACTATGCTAATGATGACTCCAATTTTCAACAGGGGATTTGGTATGCAAATTTCCCCCAAATGCATTTAACAGATGGGGCTGGGGCGGGAGAACAGGTGGGACTAGGTACCTGCAGGGCACACATCAGGAAATACCAAGTCAAGGAGCCAGAGGACCTGCGAAAGCAGGACTGTCTGCCCTCCAGAGGAAACCAAATGTGCTCCACTCTTAAGCAACCATACCTATGGCTGCACTAGGAGCAAAGGCGCATGCTCAGAATCCAAGGTAAACATAGTTAAGACAGAGCCAAGTGTAATAGTCTCCATCAGAGTGGACACATAGAGAAACCCAGAAACCAAGAAGAGGTTCCCAGGTACAAGGACTAGTTTGGAAAGCACCAGCGCAAAGACTAAGCAGAAAAATGTCAAGACCTACCAGGAATAAATTTTAAAGTCCTTGTGAATCCCTGAGTTGGGCAATCATGGTTATATAAGGATAAGTAGCAGAGCTCCCTAGAGGATCTTTGTACCGAAACTTCTACTAGGAAGGCATAGGGGTGGTGTCATAACAGGCTGTTACCAAGCAATAGGCATGTGCTTCTTTTTTTTTTTTTTTTTTTTAAAGATTTATTTATTTGCACATACAGAACTGGGGTACAGGCCAGAGGCTCAGGGGCAGTGAGAGGCTTCACCAGAGACAGAGCGGGGAGCAGAACAGGCAGATCTATGAAGTACACTGCTGAGAGGAGCAGCGGGCGGGTCAGGAGAGGTCTGCCACGCCATGTGGTCTCCTCCGGGGCAGGCGGGATTCGAACTCATGCGGAAGTGGCTTTAGCTTCTCAGTGCAGTGCTTTAACCCTCTGCGCCACCAGGGAGGGCCAAGGCATGTGCTTCTTTAAAGTCCATTTTTCCTCATGCTTTTCTAAGAACTCCAACTTGACTATAAACCAGATACTTTGATAAGTGTGTCAAATTATTTTTTTTCATTAAATCTTCACCATCCAGAAGCCCTGATTCACGGCTAAAGCTCAGAAAAGTCAATTAACTTATCTAAGGGCACAGAGAAAGAAATAAGTGCTGGGAAGTCAATATAAGGTTGTTGAATGAATAAATAAACAAATGTGGAGAAAGGATCTTTGCAAACACTTTCCATATACTTCAGAATATAGACAGAATTTTGATGGCCTACTGGCCTTGTCTGATTACTAGAAAGCCATCCTTTGCCTAGAAAAGGACAGGCTCTCCCCTATCTTCCACTCATCACTAAGAAACCTGAGAGCTCCCCATTCATTAACAACTCCAGATGGTACATACTTCACTGGGTCTCTTAATGTTAAATTAAATTATGTTATTACTATAACAAGTTCAAGCAGCATAGAAAGGACTAGAAACAAATGCAGCTCACTGACCCTTGTTAAGCAGTCACCCCAACAGTGGGGAGAGATGCTCGTAGAAATACTAGGAGCCCCTATGAGCTAGAGATACCCAGTAGGCTATGGTCTTAGTCAGTGGGCTCTCCAGAAGGATGAGTATGGAGAAGATTGGCAGATCTGTGAGTTGATTAAGCAGAGAAGGATTAAGAGAAAGTCTCTTGTAGTAACACTGGTTAATAGCTACAGCTGCAGTCAAAGAAGATTAAATGGAAATATGCCAAAATGTTTTCTCTGGTAGATTGTTATATTCCTCTTAACAATTTCCCATATCTTTCAAATTTTTGACAATGTCATAAATAATATTTCACAAAACCAGGCAGTCAACTGTGCTCTTGGCTGAGTCAAAAGTTACTGCTGAGAGTTACCATTTCTAAAGCTCCTGCTCTATGCCAGCACCTACATAAGTTACCTCTTGTCTTCCCAATCACTCGGCAAGGCAGGTGGATACCTGGCTTTATGATGGTATAATTAAGTGGCCCAGATGTAGGCTACCCCAGTACAACATATCCCCCTACATCAGGCCCATAAAGCCACCAAATGCAATCAGCTTACCCATGATCTGGCAGGGGTTAAATCCACATGCGATCAGCATTCACAAACCCTCACTTGACTCACTGTCCTGTCCTGCACTTTGCAAATTAACTAGAACTAAAGTCTTTCCCCATCCATTCTAGCCTTCTCCACTGCCCTTTCACCCTGGCTGCTGCCCCTTATCTCCCTGCTTCACCTGCCTTTGGGTCCCCCAGACTGAGAGCATGGCCTCATCAGCATAGCCCTCCTGGGGTTATGCCCACATCCCCTTCTCTCTAGGGGGGCGTCTGTCCTTCCTGGACTGGAACTTCCTTCTTGTTGTCTCTGCCACCTGCATTCCCCTCTGCCTCGCCTTAGCCCACCTGGCTAGCCCTGACCTCCAGGAAGCATGACCCACCACACAGCCTGCCTGTTGTTCACTAGGGTTCTGCAGCCATGCCTCATCTCCTGGTGATCAAGGCTCTGGTGTGACCCAAAGACTTGCCTGTGACATCCTGACTGCTGCTGCCCTAATTTATTACTGGGGGAAAAAAAAACAAAACATGAAATAGTCCCAACAACATGAAATTGCTGGGGTGGCAGGTTCACAGGTAGTGGGTGACGTGCATGGAAAGTGGCCACCTGACACCAGGTAGCAGCAGAATCCTCGTGGCAGCTTCAGACAGATGAAGCCTCCAGGAGACAGCAGCCATTAGCTCCTAACCCAAAGAACTCCATGGCTCCAATTAGCAAGGAGATTAAAACCTAGGCCTAGAGAAGACAGACACAGAAAAAGGATCAAGAGAATGGGAACAAAAGCCAAAAAAAAAGTCAAGCATTGTTGAAACCTGAAACCTTCATCACTTTGTTCTCGTCTCATTCTCTTCTATAAAAAGACTTAATTGGCAACTGCAAATAGGATCTCAAAGCAGATACCAAGTAATTTGAAACACTACAGGAAGAAAAGTCATAGTGCACGGTTCTAGAGATGTGGAAATCCAGACAGATGGCATTCACTACAAAGTAGCTGCAAGAGGCTGGCACCACAGGAGTCCCTGGTACTGGTGCACAGACGCGGCCTTCCAATCCCAGCTAACTCACCCCCACCTCGTGTGGCTTTAGTCTTGGCTCTCCAAGCCTCCATCTCATCACAGGGAAAACTGCAACACCCGTCTGGGCTTCAGTAACTAAATGAAGGCCAAATACCTAGGCAGTGCAGGGGGTGAGAGGATTCACCAGAGAGTGGGGAGCAGAACAGGCAGATTTACTGAAATACACTGTTGAGGGGAGCAGCAGGAGAGAGAGGAGAGGTCTCCTGTATGATATATGGGTCAGCTCCATGACCAGGGATCCAACTCAGACCACAGTAGCTGGCGATAACTTGATACCGCTGAGACTTTCACCCCTGTGACACCAGGAAGGCCCCTGTCTGGCAATATTTTTGGTTGTCACATCAAGCAGGGGAAGAGGGATACATACAACTGCCATCAGTGGGTAGCAGTCAGAAGCCCAGGATGCTAGTAAATTCATCCCACAATGAACAGAGTACCCCCAGCCATTCCAAAACACTAGCAGTGCCCAGGGGAACAAAGTTTTCCAAAACCCACATAGAATAGGAGACTGTCCAGCCCACCCTTCACACTCTCTCTCTCAACAGTGCCTTTCATCAGGTAAAGAACCAGGGGTCTCCTTTTCTTACGTTTTCTGTACAAATGGAGAATGTGACCTCGCCTGCTGCTGCTCCCTTGCTGCTCCCCCTAACCATCAGGCTCACGGCAGGGACGCACGTGAGTCGAATTTCCTAGATGACTGTACAGACACCTCGATGCAACAACAACCTTGGGAAAATGGACAGGAAGGCGGCTCCAAGGAGGCCGAGCTCCAAGAGCGAGACTGGGCCTGGGCAGTGGCTCTGAGAAGGACCCCTCTCCCACATCTACGCACAGAGACATAGGAAACCCTCCATCGCATCCGGGCCACCACTCCTCCCAGGCTAGACAGCAACCTGGGGGGTATCGTCTTGGTACCCAGAGCCCCTGTTTGTCAGCTAGGTGTAGGGTCATGCAGAGGGCTTCTCACCCAGGGTAAAAGTCCTGGTATGAGGAACATACTGGAAAACCAGTATCGGCTGAAAATGAAAACAGCAGGCAGATATTAGCTTAGAGATAATGTACTGAGACTGGCAGGAGTCGTGCAGCTTCCAGGCAACAGCCCTTGGTCACTCCCCCTAGCTCACCCCCCCCCATATCATTACCCACACCGGTATATCCCCTGTGTATGGGGCCCACCTTTAGGCTCAGTGTTAATAAATAGGAGACTTCCTTTGGCTTGGGTTGCACATTACTTCCGGTGTAGCCCCCTAGGCTTCTCATTGCCCCACATGGACGTTGAGTCATCTTTCCCTCATCCTGCGTGCTTCCAATACTGCCGCCCTGAGAGGCGACAGCCGCCCATTGCAGAATGCAGAAGTCAGAATCCATTTCCTCAATTACCCAACAAACATGAGCCATGCGGACTGGTGAGCACAGCACCCTTGTGATCAGATAGAAGAAAATTCAGGGTTATTGTTTCCCAAGGCCCACATCCATTTAGACAGTGATGGGAGTGAATAAGCAATGGCAAGAACGGGCTGCTTCCGTCTCACAGCATCTCAGGTCTGACCAATCTTGTTTTAAATAGTGAAAATGCCTACTTGATAAAGTGGCAAAAGCTAATATTATTCTATTATTCACTCATTCTTTATTAAAGCATTAGAGATGATTCATGAAGTTTCTGAAGCACAAGATTTTTTTTAGATGTTACCCTTTCATGAACAAACTATTCCAAGATGCAATCTGCCTATATTATTATATAATAATGTGTTTTCCATAGAGACAGCCTAAAGTGAAACCACTTAATTCTCATTCCTAAATTCAATAAGGCCTATTTATACCTCGCCTGAGTAAACGAGAGAACACAAGGCAACATGCCCTCATCGCCAGAGACCTGGGACAATGGGGGCCTCTATTATCAACATTTTTCCATTGTACCTCCCAAGGTGCTAGGGAGTTGGGCAAATGAAGGTTTGCTTTGCAATTCTGAATTCTGAACTCCAAGTTGCTAAGATTTTGTCTTTTTTTCCACTTACTGACTCACTAGTCTAGGAAGGTTAGAAGCAAAGGTAGTCCTGTAAAGTGAGGTCTTGCTCACTTGCTAAGATCTTGCTCCCTTCCCTACCACCTTAGTTCTCCCCCATTTGTTCCTTCCCAGACCTTCTAGAGGAGCCTCCAAACAAGAGGTTCTCAGCCAAGAGTCAAAAGGGACAGTCTGGTCCAGGGCAGGAAGTCACAAGAACACACCCAGTTCCGAGCACACAGCAGGTCTGAGGAGTCAGTGCTCTCCTCCGAGCTTCTGCCCAGCCCCTCAGAAAGCCAGGCTTAGACTGCATAAGTAAGATGCATCTCCAAGGCGAGCTGTGACTTGCTGGATTTATGTGCTCCTGGGGCCCTTTGCAAACAAGCTTACAACAGCAACACCTGACTCTCCTTGCCTTCTGTGAACCATCTGAAGAGGCTCCAAATGCAAGGGTAGAGGTGCCTATGTTTCTCTGGGATGTTCCTGGGTCACCCACTGGGATGCTCATGGACAGACAGGAGCACTGTAGCCATTGAGAGGCCTGAGTCTCTCAGGATTCCCTCATTCTCCAACTTCCACCCCCCTCGCCCTCAGGGTGAGATTGCTCTAGAGCAGATACAGGAGACCTCTGACACTCTACTGGTGTCCGTGTAAAGGAAAACAGGTAGAAAGAGCCAGGAAGGAACCAAGGGAGGAGAGTTATTTATAAGAACAGCCTCAACAGAGAAAGCAGATGTGGGCTGGTGTCAGCAGCAGAGATGGTCTGCCGCATAATTCACCCATTGTGGTTCTGTTTATGTGTCTATTTTTAAGGTTAATCATTTGTTTATTTGATCGAGGCCTCCCTCCTTGATCACTTCTGTTAGCACAGGAACAGGATGCCTGGTATAAAATGCAAACATCTTCATTTGGCAGACAGAGTTTGCTAAATTATCCTTCCAGCTGCAGATAAGTTGTGACATTTATAATAAGTTGCCAGTCATGAGAGGCTCAGCGTATTCTCCAAGAAATTCATGGCTGAATTTCTTACCAGCCTCAGTCTATAATTGTCTCTGAAGGAAGCATACTTTCTAGCCCAGGAAAGAAAACATTTGCGATGAAAGAACACTGGTCTAATCCACATACATCCCACTAGCCTTGACTCTGGTCCCCATCAAAATGCTTGTCAAGTAAACAGGCAAATGTGAGGTCCCCACACATGAACAGTCACACCCCTGTCCTGAGGGCAGAAAGCAGCATCAGGTTCTTTCCAACATTCACACACACACACACACACACACACACGT
Organism: Condylura cristata; assembly: GCF_000260355.1. Taxonomy (NCBI): domain Eukaryota; kingdom Metazoa; phylum Chordata; class Mammalia; order Eulipotyphla; family Talpidae; genus Condylura; species Condylura cristata. The sequence goes on along the minus strand of NW_004567116.1, from coordinate 31,796,097 downwards.
ACACACACCCCCCCCAAGAAATAGATTCAAGATCTGCAGGATGCCAGGCTCTGAAGTGTTGGCAGTAGTGCACTAAAGGAAAAACAAGACTTTGCAGGAAGAGTAACCAAATTTCAAATGCAAGCTTCCTCCCATTTATTAGTTGAGTGGCCTTAGATAAGTAGTTCCACCTGTCTGATCCTCAGTTTCCTTAAGGTTGTTGCGCTACTAGACTGCCTGGAGGTGACACGTGTGAAGGGCCTAGCACACTGTAGGTTCTTGAGAAAGAGGAGCTATTGTTATCACTGTTCTCGAGGCTAATGCTACTGGGTGTCCAAGCCTGCAGCAATACTACCCACTGTAGGATATTCGTGTCTTCATTTCACAGAGATGTGATATCAGCCTCCTCGAGCCCAGCCCCAAGCCAGGCACTGTGGGTTCAGCATCCAGTAAAATAAAGCGTATGCCCTCCAAAGCTGATTTCATCTGTGATTGATAAGGCCAGTTAGAAATGATTTCTAATTTTAAGTTAAATCTGTTGCATTGCACAGCATTCCTAAGGGAGGTGGCGAGGGGTTTGAGAGAAACTTTGACTAACTTCCAGCACAGTTTCCATCTTACTTGCAGGCATCATCCTGTCCCCTCCCTGTGTTGAAATATAATGTATATAAGGAACGTGCACCTACCACAAGAGGACAGCTGGTGGATGTCACACGCTGAACACCTCACACAGCCTCACCCAGAGCAAGAGCATTGCCTCCTTCCAGAACCCCTCACCCTCCCTTCCACCCCACTCAACCAAGGGTAGCCAGAACCCTGACTTCTAGAAGCATGGCTGTGTTATTATTTGGCATTATCTTTAATAAAATAGCTATGTGCTAGTTTCTCTCTCTCCCATTTTCACATAGTTTGGGCATACAATGTAAAGAATGAAAAGGTTTCATTCAAAATATCAAAAGCTTTCGCCTTGACAGTTTTTTGATGAATCCCTGAGGGCCAGAGCACGTGTCTCCAGGTGTCTATGTAGTAGTGCTCAGGCAGTATATGTCGTGTAAAGGAAGGATGATATCAGATCACGCAACAATCCACACACCTGAGCAGAAGGAGGGCCAGAGCCAGCAGCCTGGGGCACAGAGTGTGATGAGAAGGACTCAGAAGGCACTATAGAGCAGAAGCCTCTTTTCTAAGGCAAATGCTCATCTGGCCTGGACAGCCCTGGGACCAGTTCTGATACACGGAAGTTCTGTCGAGTGCTAGACATTCTTACTATGCCTCCAAACATGCTTACATTGTCCAGACTAAAAAGAAAACAAACAAACAAACTCAACATAAGTAGATCAGGACATCAAACATTTCATGAAAGGCTGCATTATGCTGGGCGAGAGGGACACCACGCTAAGTGCCATTGTGCACCACGCCATCTGCTTGCCTTTCATGACCCAGTGATGAATCAGACACCCTTAATGTCCACAAGTAGCTTCTCGGCTAAAGGAAAATAAAGGCACAGAAACAACTGCAATATTAAAGCATTCTTAGTGCTATCATGCAGATATGCACCAAGCTTTGTGGAAACATGGGCTAAGGAGCCAAGCTGATAGGAAATAAAAGGGCAAGGAGATATTTGAAGAGGAGTGGCAGAACGAATGGGATTCACTACTGTCTGCTTTGACTGGCCATGGGTGGGTTGTAAGATCGGAATATCAACGCTGAGTAAAATCAGAAGCAGGAAGGGGCAGGTTGTGTTGAGGGAAGGGTAGCGAGTGACCAGCAACTTGAGCATCTAATCAGGACTGCCCAGAGGGGCATGCGTTTCAGCACTGGCCACTCCTGTCAGACAGAAGTAAGCTCATTCCAGCCTGACCCAGAAATACCCTCGCAGTCCTGCTCAACAAAGAGCTCTAGGCAACACATAGGAAGGAGCTGGCAGCCTGTTGGGTTACACGTTATGGCTTCCATTGCCTCACCACCTCCTCCCTCATGAATGCCAGTATGGCTTCAGACCCTGACATGCCACTGAAATGGTCCTCTGTAAAGTTTCCATTGCCTCCTCTTTGAATCAGATTCAACAACCTGATTTAATACCACGCTCACACCCTCTTCCTTCCCCAAACTTAGCGAATCGAGCGTATCTGCATTCTCTTCCAGAATGCAATACAATGTCTTCACATAATGTCTTCGAGCTCTGTCTACATTCCCTACCCACAGTTTCAGATCTGGCCCAGTTTGTATCCTTGCCCAGCCCTACTCATGTAGCCTGAGCTGGAGAAGTCAGCCATCTACCCAACCTTGAAAGGGAGTCATCTCCCACTAGGGCCTTCCTTAAAGTGAGAATCGGCAGAGTTTAAAGCCCAACTAAACTTTTGGGGACAGAATTACAGATTAGTGAGGTCTCCTTCAGTCACCCTTCAGCAATCTGTAACCTCCAGAACCATCTGGTTGATTCAGTCCTTGGGAGCCTCTGTAAAGAAAGATTTGGCTGAGCAAAAATGTGAAAATTACCAGCTGAAACAAAGTTTGGGTTTATCTATTGATTTCAAATGATCACATCCCCAGAGCTCCATACAGAGTACTTCTAGCAAGTGGATATAAAAAAATGTACAAGCAACACACATACACAGACACACATAAACCCCACATGGATTTTCTATAGACTCCTGAATTGAAGTATTTTGTAAAAGAAAAGCTACCACAAAATATCTAAGGAGTTCATTTTCGTAGTGGGATGACCTCAGACCCCCAGGACAATCGGGCATGGATTCGAATCCTCTGCCTAAACTCTGGGCAGAGCACTATGTTTGCAGTAGCTAAAGGAAAAATGCAATGATGATTATCAGCTGGTAAGTGATTCAGGCACTTGAAGCAGGAGGCAACTTCCCAGAATGCTTCCACTGAAGAGCTTTCCTGTACCAGGCTGCAGTTTCCTGGAGAAGGACCAGCCAGGCATAAACTGGCTTATCAATTGCTGTCGCTGCTCTCTTTAATAGAAAATGGGAAATTATCGGCCCTTCCTGGTAGTGCAGTGGGTTAGGACACAGCACTGCAGATTAGTGGCAGCTGCTTCAGTGCAAGTTCGATCCCCAGCCCTGGAGGCGACCCACATGGCGCGGCAGACCTCTCCTGATCTGCCCACTGCTCCCCTCAGCAGTGTACTTCGTGGATCTGCCTGTTCTGTTCCCCACTCTCTTTGGTGAATCCTCTCACCACCCCTGCACCTCTGGCTTGTACCCCAGTTCTGCATAAATAAATAAATACATCTTAAAAAGAAAATGGGAAATTACCCTAACTTAAATGTGAACTAGGACATGTGAACTAGGACAATCAACTGTGTTCTTAGAAAACTGAAGGCATGTTAAGAACATGCCAACACATGTTTCCAGATACAAAATAGGAAAAACTTCTCATCAATGGTCTAGAGACTGCTCAAGAGACCCCAAGGCAAGCAGGCTGGTATAGGGACTCATATAGTCACGATTTTATGGGATAGCAGAGATCTACTAGGCTTGAGTTGGTTCTCTAAGTTGGTCTCTTCTCAGACCACACTTTTGTTTCTACATCTTCCACACTGAGCACCCTAGACCAGGAAAAGTGCAGGACAAAACCCCCAACGATGCTTTCAATGGAAATAGCATCTTCAAGAAAGCTCCTCCTGCAAACTTTGGGAACCTAAAATCTTGGAGAGACAAAGTTAAAAGTGACTAGTGACATGGGACTGGTCGCCTTGGCATTGCACTCAGGACCCTAACATGGGCACTAGTGTTCAATGGGTAAGTAGGTGAGTGAATTTTTCCAGTGTTGAGAATTCCTACATTTTAAAGTCTCTTATTCATTCAAACAAAAAGAGAAATCATTTAATTAAACATTTGTTGAAGCTTTATACTGGGAAGATTTATGCTCTATAAAAATCTTACCCAAGTAGTCATGCTTGCTTCTTTCTCCTAACTTACCCCTATTAGTTCCAATATTTATCAAAGTTTTATGTACACAGAGATAAAAGGGTAAACTTTCTACTTCTTCTGGGAGTATCCTTCTCCATCCCTAATGCTCAGCATTTTCCACTCATAGGGTAACTGTATGAAACTCTTCTGGTATTTTCTCTTGGTATTTACTGCTAATTTCTGTACAACTTCTTATATAATTTCTTCCTACTTTTGTTTCCATTTTAAATACTATCTATTGGCTTTCCCTGGTAGAAAATAAATGTTGAACTCTCACAAACATATTCTTCTTCCCCTTTCCACCCCATCTTCAATTACACTTTGCTGAAAATGACTTTATTCCATACCTGCACTTATGCAGGTATAGAATTCCCAGTTGGAAACTATTTTTTCTTCAGAATGTCAAAGGCATTCTCAAATATCTTCTTCTAGTTTTCAACAGTGGCTCTATTAATTTGAAGCATTATGATTCTAAACCTCTGTCTTTTCTGTATGAGAGCTTACAGGAGCTTTACTTTGACCAGTGTTCTGAAAATTCACTTATCCATGCCCCAATATGGGTTAATTTTCACTGTATGAGACATGCCTAACGAGTCCTTTCAATTCTGACATGTGCTGCAGTTATGAAAATTTTTTTGAGTTATTTCTCTGATGATTTTTTCTTTTTTCTGTTCCTTCTTTCTGGTCATACATCTATTATTTAGACGTTGGACCTCTACTGATGCTGTAAGTAGCCTATCTTTCCTCTCTAACTTTTTGTCTCTTTGTTTTTTATCGTGTCTCTACTTTCTCAAAGATATTCTCAATTTTATCTTCCAACATATTGCTTCATTTTTACTAACATGTTCATTCCCAAGAGCTCCTCTAACTGTGATCTTTCTTTTTAAAAAGTATGTTCTTTCTGAATGCAATGTCTACTCATTTCTCTGAGGATATTTAACAAATTTTAAAATTTCACATCCCTGAATGGCTTATTTTGGGTTCATTTTGGGGTGATTTTTCTCTCTCACTGTAGTAATGTTCTCTCCCTCATTTTGTGGATCTGACGATCATTGACAATCTCCTCTTACTTGGGTGGGGGGACAATTTATAGCTACAGACCTAATACCAGAGTAGTGTGGACAGGTTACTTTTTAGGGGAAAGAGTCATTACCAATGTTTTTATATATTTTTTAAAGGATGATAGGTTATGCAGAGAAAAATCTTACCACCTGAATAAAATATGTAAATCTGACTGTGGGAATCAAGTGAAGGGCAGTGACAAGAGAGGTCTCCATCGGAGACAGGCTTTCACTTTATTCTGTTGTTTTCAGTATGTACTCCAGTCTGGGTTATATGTCTCTCAGTCCAAAAAAAACTTGTTTTACTCTCTTGGAAGAATAAATCTTCAGTTCTCTGGGCAAGTCAGTGGTGGAAGGAAGTATTTATTTGCCTAACTCTATGAAATAAAAAGGGAGACCGGAGGATAGAACTACTTCTTTAAAAACTTACAGTAAATCCTCCTGCTTTAAGCCCTGACCAAATCCATACTTTCAGCAGTAGTGGCAAGTAATACAGATGTGAAAGAAGTAGAGATTTCTAGGAGTCTCCTAAAGGAGTGTCTGCTGCTAAGGAATAAGAATGAGATTATGATGGAATTGTAGGATGAAATAAAAGCAAATATGTATTTGAGGGATCTCAGATTTAAAGAATTAATTTAGTGTTTATAACCTAGTGAGGGTTTTTGGGTGACAAGATTATGACAAATGAAAATAGCTCTGGACTTCGAAATTTCATTTATGAATCAGACTAAATGATGAAGAGTTTGCAGTATGAGAAGTCAAAGAGATGCCATACTATTAGGTTCCCAGTGCACCCATCTCTACTCTTCAGGTCTCAGAAGCTAGCTGTTTGTGAACAGAATCCTTCTGACAATGATTAAGGATAACAGAATGTACAAAGTGCAAACTCAGCTGGTGTTCAAGTTTCTAGGCTCCCATTCCTTACCATTTCCAGTTTCCATTTCCTAACCCCCACCTCTGTTTATTACCTGCAAAGTGTCAAGAAGATACCATTTTAAGTACTGCTTCAAAATGTATCTGTTCTCTCCTGTGGTTATCTAAATTTCCTTTAATAAGAGAAAGGCCCCTCCCATCCCACTTAGAGATCAACAGTTATAAAGGCTAGTTACCCTGGGATTACAGTCACATTAGGGTCACCAAAGTTTGAAAGGAACACAGGCTTCAGTCAGAATTTAATCCTGGTTTTGCATTTCCCTCTAACTGTATAACATTACAAAATTACTTAGCCCCTTTGGGTATTAGTTTCTATACTTGCAAGATATAAAGAACAATATTCACTTCACAGAATTTTTTTGAGGGTTGCATATGTAATTGTAAAGCATCTAATACAGCAATATGGCATGCAAGGAGTAGTCAATAATAGTAAGAGTAGGAGTAACTAAGAGTAGTAACAGGAAATAATGATATTGTGCACACATATAGCCCCTATACTTTTGCTGAGTCTACTAGTTTCTCTATGTATTGTACCTTTAAAACTCATTCCTTGTCGGCCCTCCCTGGTGGTGCAGTGGGTTAATGCACAACACTGAGAAGCTAAAGCCACTTCACATGAGTTTAATCCCCACCCCACAGGTGATCCACATGGAACGGCAGACCTCTCCTGACCTGCCACTGCTCCCCTCAGCAGTGTAAATCATCAGTTTACCTGTTCTGCTCCCCACTCTGTCTCTGGTGAGGCTTCTCACTGCCCTGTATCTTTGGCTTATACCCCAGTTCTGTATACATAAATCAATAAATTAAAAAAAAAAAATCTCGGGCCCTCCCTGGTGGCACAGCGGGTTAAAGCACAGCACT
>NW_004567116.1:31687856-31788989 GCF_000260355.1 Condylura cristata | reverse complement strand
CACTGCTCCCCTCAGCAGTGTACTTCATCAGTTGGCCTGTTCTACTCCCCACTCTGTCTCTGGTGAAGCCTCTCACCACCTCTGTACCTCTGGCTTGTACCCCAGTTCTGTATGCATAAATAAATAAATCTTAAAAAAAAAAAAACAACTTATTCCTTGTTAATTATGGGTGCAATGTTAAAGACCTATAATTGTAATTCTCTAAAAGCATTTATTGGTTTTAAATAAACATATTAATTGAATTTTAGTTCACAGAATTGATAAGGTAGATTACTGATATATTTTCTAGATCCTCAAATCTCAGAATGAGAGAATTTTTAAATTGCTTATCAGTGACACCTACTGGCAAATTATGGCATGGCAGCCTAGCTCTCATACATTGAGGGGACTGAAAGGCCAATGAACAATGAATGTTCCAAAGGCTTTAAGTACATAGATGAGGAGGACATAAAAGATTAGAGACATCTAAGCATTGCAGAATACACTGTATCAACAAGGATACAGTGGAGGAAACACTAAGGAAATAGAGTAGATTCATCTAGAGTAATCAAGAAAAAATCTACAACCCTGAAATACTTGCACTCAATGTCACAGAAGAACAGATCATGCAAAATCCTTCCTTTAGCAAACTTTCACCTCAAACTTTAGAGATTATATGCTACTGTTGCAATGGCGATTAATAAGAAAACAGGACCAATTACCAAAATTTACTTTGCAGTTAATTTGTAGCACTCATTTCTTTCATTATGCAAAGAATATGTTCATTTGGCCCATGGTAGCTTCACATGTAAAATTATCTTTGTGTCAATTTAAGATTACTGTTCTATGCACAGATGTTGTCCTACATGGATACACAAGGAATTGTTGTTGCTTTAAGGATTTAAATTGAAAATTTTCAAGGCTATAGTTCAACACATTGAACATCTATATAGCCTTCACCTAGATTCATTAGCTGTTAAGCATCTTAACATTTAAGCTTGTTCTCTCTCTTTCTCTTTCTGTCATTCCACCAGGTATCACCTAAATACAGGCATTCTTGAATATTAATATATATTATTATACTTAAGAAAACTAACATTAAAATATTATTTAATATACATTGTATATTAAAATCTTCCCAACTAGCTCAAAAATCTTTTATAGCTCTTTGTTTGTTTTTCTGGCTGATGATCCAATGCAGATCAAGACATTCTATTTTGTTCCCGTGTCTTTTTGGTCTCCTTTAGTGTAGAAAATTCTCAGTGTGTGAGGGAGAACATTTTTTGGGGGGAGGTCTTTCAAAACACTGACATTTTTAGAGTCTGTGTTATGTGTTTTGAAGTCCTACAACATGAGATCAAAGATTTTTTGCAAGAAAAGTGTGTACATGGCACTGTGCCATCTTTGCACTCTATCAAATGCCACATGTGTCCCATTATTGGTAATGCTCTGAGTCTCTGCTTACTTAAAGTGGTATCTGCCATATTTCCCCACTGCAAAATTACTTTGTGCCTAAGTAATTAATAAGTAATGTGTAGGTGTTACTTTAAGGCCCCGTGAATATCTGTGTCCCCAAATTGTGCTGTGGTTTAATCACTGCAATGATTGTGATCCTTCCCTAACAGATCTGAGCAGTAATGGGAGGACAGAAGCATGGTCTTCATTTACTTCACTATCTCTGTAAATCCCATTTGGCACTGGTTAATGATAATGAAGCCTCTGGCACTTTTTTTCCTATAGATGCACTTACAGGATAGAACTCCATTTAAAAAATGCATTATACCAAAGCACAGTGAAAGCAATTACCAATACTCAATTACTCAGGCATCCCTTCATCATTGTAGGCTCTTAAATGCAAAGCAGGGGTAGTTTTAAATATCCTGAAGTTGAAAATTGCTAACAGAAGCTCAGAAACCTTCAGCAGCTCAATTCAATCCAAATTCTTGATGTTGGTATCAAGGTCCTGCAGGGTCTGGCCAACCTGCCAGCTAGTCTCCCATGGCTCCCTCTCACAGCTCCACCAACCTGAGCTTCCCTCTCTCCTCAGATGCCCTGCACCAGCTTTTCCTTTGTGCTCTCTGACCCCTCTGTCCTGAATGCTCTAGCCTCCATCAAAGAATTTGCAACCTTTACATAGCTTTGAAGGCCAAGGCCAAATCTCTGCTCTCTCACAAGCATAAGTTGTAGAATGACCTTCTATCCAAGTTCATTTAATCTGTGACAACACGTTACTGTTCTCTGTGTGTGTTATCTCCCTCTAAGGCTAAAATCAGGGTTGTGGACTCTAAAGAGTACCTGGGACATGTGTTCAAGACTACAACAAAGTTTGAGCACCAGGATATTTTTGAAAGAATTTGATATCTTTAAAAAAAGAAAAAGGCGTGGCCCTCCGTGGTGGCGCAGCGGGTTAAAGCACAGCACTGAGAATCTGAAGCCACTTCCGCATGAGTTCGATTCCCGATTCCCGCCTGCCGCCTGCCCCGGAGGAGACCACATGGCGAGCCAGACCTCTCCTGACCCGCCAGCTGCTCCCCTCAGCAGTGTACTTCGTAGATCTGCCTGTTCTGCTCCCCACTCTGTCTCTGGTGAAGCCTCTCACCGCCCCTGAGCCTCTGGCCTGTACCCCAGTTCTGTATGCACAAACAAATAAATTTTTAAAAAAAAAAAAGAAGAAAAAAAGAAAAAGGCGCTTAAAGTTACAAAGAGAAAAAAATTAGAACTGGCTAGTATTCCTACTAAATAACTATAATTTAACATATTTTATTTTGAATTATATATGGGGGGGAAGGAGAAAGAGCACTGTAATTCTTAGGGCCCCTATATCTTAATCTCACCTTGGCACAGAACTCCAAGGACAGAATTCATGTCATTTCTGCCCTAACCCAGGCCCAGTACTGTATGTCATGCTGGTGAATGCACAATAAGTAGTTAGTAAATGACTGAGAAAGTTGGGAATTACAACAATTGTCTCTATTCCTGTTTTTAAAAAATTATTTATTTATGCATACAGTACTAGGGTACAGGTCAGAGGTGCAGGGGCGGTGAGAGGATCTAGAACAGGCTGACTGACAAAGTACACTGCTGAGGGGAGCAGCAGGTGAGGCAGGAGAGGTCTGCCGCGCCATGTGGTTCACCTCTGGGGCGGGGATCAGAAAGCGGTCACAGCCAGCTTCACAGTGCTGTGCTTTAACCCACTGCGCCAGCAGGGAGGGTCTGTGTCTACTACTCTGAAGATGGAATGTCTTTCTCCATTCTGCTAAGCCCCTCCCCTTGACCTAGGCCTTCTGTGACTAGCCACTAGAGCAAAGAACCAGACATGGACTTCCAAACACAAGCTTGCCTATGTGCATTCAAGATCTTCACTAGCCTCTGCTCTTCACAAGGACCTCTCCATCCTGTGAAAACTGGGACATCCTGTTCACAATGATAACTGAGGGGCAATGCGGACTTATGGCTCTGCCTGATGCCACCCCAGTAGCGTGTGGACAGTACATGCAGAGAAGACACAACACAGGTGGTTGTGTCCTCTGAGAAGCTGCCTGAGGCAAGGGCCCATTAGCACATGCCTTAGGCTCTTCGTTTCAGGTGAACCTGCCACATCCCCCAAAATGGGCCTGTGAATACAAGTCAAGGGCCTTGACTAGCCAGCCATGGCACTGGAAGTTCAACACAAGGTAGACCCAGATTCTGCCTCAAAGGAGCATTACAACCAAGTCACAGACAATACGGACATGTCCAAAGCACCAAGAATCAACATGGTGTTATGAGATGGAGTGGAAATCTGCAAATTTCCACTATAGAAAATCACTATTAAGGGCAGCCACCTTGCCCACTACTGAAATGCACAATGTACTTTACCATCGGCTATCTTAGGGCACTCTCCCAGAGGTTCTACGAGGTGGGCAGGTAAGAAGCACTAAATGTGAACAAGGCAATGAAACTTCCCTGTTCTTCGTCTCCTTGCTGATAAAATCTGTTCACGCTCCTATCTCTAATCAGGTCACCACAAGCCTTCCATGAATTGTCACACCTTGTATCAGGCACTGAGGACACAGAGTTTCCTTGAGCAATGCATCCATTTAGTCAGGGTCTGACTCTGAATTCACAGCAAGGGGCACACAGTTCTCCAGATGTTGTCCACTTTTCTTTTCTTTCTTTTTTTTTTAATATTTATTTATTTATGCACACAGAACTGGGGTAGAGGCCAGAGGTGCTAAGGTGTTGAGAAGATTCACCAGAGATAGAGTGGGGAGCATAAAAGGCAGATAGGCTAAATGCACTGCTGTGGGGAGCAGCGGGTGAGACAGGAGAGGTCTGCTGCACCATGTGGATCACTTCTGGGGCCAGGATCCAACTCATGCTGCAGAGAACTTTATAGTGCTGTGCTTTAAACCACTGTGCCACCAGAGAGGGCCCTGTTGTCCACTTTTTAAACAAGTCATGGGACTTGTTGGCCCATCCGCTCCTTCTTCTTGATTGTGATCTTTCTCAGAATAGGAGCATCTCTGGGGCCTGAGGGAAAATTTCAGGGCTAAGCATACTGCACATGATTCTAGACAGGCATTTACAATGGTGGACAGTCTGGAAAAACTCTGCTACCTCTGTTCACCCCTCTGTAGATCTTTTGGTGTGGATGATGCCTGGGTAGTAGATACTGCCCAGTGCTGGTCCTGCATCACCCTTTCCTTGTGGGAAACCACCAACCTCACCAACCACTGTCAAAGACCCAGGGTCTGCCAGGTGACATGTAGAAGGATATGCTACAGCTCACAGCCTACTCTTCTGGGAAATCTGAAAACAGGCTGCTCTCCTCTTTTGCCAAATGAGGTTTCCTCCTGGAAATAATGACACTAAAGTGTTCTAGGGTTGCACTGAGGGACAGATTGACAAAAATCATGACCAAAGAAGCTGCTGAAGACTGGAGGAACCAGATGTCCAGTTTCACATGGGAGACTGCCACCAAGCCCTGTTCTCAAACCTCACAAACTGGTCTACCCCACCCTCTGCCTGAGTTGCTCTGTCCTCCAGAGGCATCGCCAAGGTACAGCTGAGATGCTCTCCTACAGTAGACAGAGCAGAACTCAGGACATGGGATCCCCAGAGCAGCACCCCAATCCTGGAAAGAACTTGCATGGCCTCTAATGCTGATACAGTGCTTTCTCTCTTCTGGATCATGCATTCCTTGGAAAATCTGAGAAAAGCATTGGACCATATTCCCAGAACATGTTTTCCCATGTACACATATGCACACTTACCCCCTCAGTATTTATCCATATTCAATGCACATGGATGTGTACACATATGTATACATATACATGCACAGAATTAATTCTATAATTTTCACCTATTCACAAAGCCCACCCATGAAACAGGTTAAGAGTCTTTATTTTTACATCTTTCTAGGAATCTAGCCCACAGCACCCTTCCTCATTGTAGACACCAAAGAAGAAGTTCATTTTCTATCTGAAAGTCCCTGCCTCTTTGGATCAGGACTGAGCCCCCACCTCCCCAGTAAAGGGTTAATCCTGCCCTCCATCTCAGCAGCACATGATCACACACAATGTGCAGAGCTGTCTGTCTCTGGCTGGGCACTCTTGACCTCTGTCACAGCTGTCAGACTCTGCCTGACCCAGATCTGCCAGGAGAACAGACTGTTTTTCTTTGTGGGAGTAGCTCAGGGCACTTTGTCATTCATGGGCATTCTCTCTGGGTTTCACTTAGAGCCAGAGTTTTATAGAAATTCCAAAAGAACCAAGAATTCAGTCCTGGACAAGGGATGTGGGGTGGGGGTCTGTGCAAGGGTGGCCAAGTGTGAACACACCGCTCCTCTTGAGAAGTGACAGCCAGTCAGTCACTTCCTCAGAATGGCTCACCCCAGCCCGGCCCATGTCCAACAGAACTGAATGCACGTATTCTTCATCAGCAGTTTGTGCTGGGACCAGAAGGTGCTGGGAGGGTCTAGCAGCCCCTGAGGTCATTCTGTGCCTTAACCCAGTGGTCTTTTCTGCGTGGCCGATTTCTTAGCCCACCTATCAAAACATCAGACCCAGGCAGGCTGGCTGCAGAAAGGACAGCTCTCCACAAAATACCAAAATGAAGCTAATGCTTCTCATCAGTCGGGTGGCCCCTGTGAGCGTGTACATTCGGGGGATGGACAAAGAAAAGCAATGGCCAGTGAAGAGTAAGTGGAGATGCAACTTCGTGTGGATTTCTCAGCAGAGAGACACCCTCCTCTGTGACCTCTCCTCCGGGTCACAGAAATCCACTGGAGAATAAACAAGCAGTGTGGAGATGATGGGGGAGAAGAGTATACACCTCAGTGCCACAGACACGGACTGGGAGACAGATCCAGACATCAGCATTACTCCCCAAGTGCCCTGAGGGCAGGCACATCAAATCTCTGTGCCTGTTTCCTCTTCTAAACTTGAGGGTCCAAACCTCCTCCTAAGGTTGGGAACAATAAATGTGAGTAGTGAAGAAAATGGCTAGCAACTCACTCAGCCCGTTGCCCAGGGTCGGGACCTGATTTTCTGGCCTCCTTCCTACCCAAGTAACACTTGCTGAAATCAACTCTGTGAAGGACAAAATTCTGGTCGTTTAACCCTCTCCTGGCCACACAGTCCATCTCTTTCAAAGGCATGGGTGGTGCTCGCACCTGCTACAAGAGACCAGTGACTGGCACATCCCGAAGAGGAAGTGGGTGATGGCACTAAGTACTTTCCCACCACGCCACAGGCCCTCCGACTCAGCATGCCCTGTGCGCCTCTCTGCCAAGCCTTAGCTCGCACTTCTCAAATAATCCAGTCTGCTTTATTCATGGCAAGGGACACGAGGGCTTTCTAGAATGGAAAGTCAGCTTATTTGCTGGGATGTTTACACAGGCCACAGTGAAACAGTCTATGTCGCCAACACTTTTGGGACTGCTCACTGGGAACATAACTTCTTTTTTTTGCAGAGCTTTAAAGGTTGTTACTCTTTTGTTATAAGTGGGACTGAAAATGTGTTTGTAGGGATTTACAGGGTTCCATTTGACCGACTCTGATGGGACTTCTAGAAGGAAAGCATCAAGTTTGAATGTGTTGCCAACAGAAAATGGGGCAAATGACCAGTGGGAAGGAAGCTCAGCCTGGGTTCCTGGACCAGGTGGGCTAAGCTGAGGCGCTGAGCAGAGGGGCTCAGTCCTTGTGTGAGCTCTGGTGATAAGAGAGGAGGAGGTCAGGGCAGGACAGGGGCTTTCTAAAGCACCCTCACTTAAACTCAAACCCCCAATGACCCCCACATTACAGTGGAGAGATGAAGGCTCAGACATGTGGAGCTGCTTAGCCACTTAGCAGGGAATGTGTGTGCAGCCTGGCTATGAACCAGGATTATGTTTCTGGAACTCCAGAGCTCATTCTGGCAGTTGCCTGGCCCAGGCTGACCCTTCAGGAAACTATCACTAACTTGCAGGCGGAGGCGACACACACAGACTCCCTTCTATAGCAGCATCCTGAGCCACGCCCCAGGAAGGCACCTCCCCAAGCACTGCTTTCACAGCACAAATGGTGCAAGCCTCCCCAGTCACCCACAGGGCACCAATCCTGGCATTTCTGAATGCAGATGAGAAGAACTATCGTGCAGAGAATCTGTTTTCCAAACGGAATTTCACGTTCCCCATGGACTGGCCACTCCTCTGGCTGTGGCCAAACACCACTATTTTGTGTCCCCTTCTTACTCCCGTCATGTAAGTGACCAAATGAAGGCTACCCTGCAGTTCTAACAGACTCCCACCTGGGCCCAAGCTCTGGCCAGTCTCCCAGTTGTCCCCATCCTGGCTGCTGGTGGGGGGACTGCATGACATGGAGGGGTGGACAGAACCATGGCAACCATGAGTGACAGCAGAAACAGGAGCAAATGGACCAAGAAGTCCAGAGCCCAGAACCCAAGAGGACCCCCAGGGGAGAGAGGAGATACGCCAGGTGCTCCTGGAAAAGACAGGGACCAGAAAAACGAAAGGGAGTTTGAACCCAGAAAACAATTTAGCCATGGGAAACGACAGGTCATAGTAAGAAGAGCTACCATTTGATGGCCTCTGCACGCTTAGCTAAGTGCTTTGGCTACATTCAGAATCTGGCTTCAAGCAGAATCTGCCATGTGCTGGCTATGGGGCTTTGGGGAAGTCATCTCACCATCTGAGAGTCAGGTGCCCATCTGAAAACTAGGAAAAGCATCCCACCCCGCCCCAGTCCCTCCTGGGATGAAATTAAGTCATCCTTGCAAAGTGCTCAGGATATATATGATAAGCAATAAAAGTCACTTACTAATATTATGAATCTCCACAATGTCCCAAAAGGCCATAATTAGTTTTCCTGTTTTGCAGACAAATAAGCTGGGTTTCAAAGAGGCTGAACTATTCCTGAGGTCACACACTTGTAAGGGTGACAACTCAGTTTGGAAGCATAGTCTCTGTCTACCCCCAAGTCCCCTCTTCATTCCATAGGTGCCCTACCTCCTTGACCTAGGGAACAGCACAGAGCTGCTGTCACAGCTGGCAGACAATCAAGGACACAAGTGGGCGAATAGAAAATGTCTTCCAGGGTGATGAGGGGTGCCGAGAGAAGTAAAGCAGTGTTTAAGAGAGATGGACAGTGGGCTGTTGGACAAGGCAGTCAGGGAAGCCTCTTTAACGCCATGAAACCTGAGCACAGACCAGAGGAGGGGAGGGAGAAAAGAGGAGCCCTGCAGTGGCAGGAGGAACAGAAGCAAATGCCCTGGGGGAGTAGAATGCTGGGCAGTGGGAAGGAAGAACAGCGGGAGGTCCCATGACCCAGGCCCAGGAGTGGGGGTGAGGGCAGGAGCCCAGCTTCTCTTTAGGGTAAAAGAAGCACCAGCAGTGAGTTGACTGCTGGCCAGGGTACTGGAGGCGGGACCAGAGAGATGGGCTGTGGCTACTTTGGGGGGGGGGCAGCAGTAGCAGGCAGGTGCTTAGGGCCTCGGGAACAGGGGTCATAGTCCCCCGGACCACACAGATGGGTGAGGACACTGGAGAGCTGGCAGAGCAGGAAAGCGGTGAAGGTGCAGGGGCTGCAGCCCAACCGAGAGGAACAGCATTGATTGTCTCTGCCAGCTGTGACAGCAGCTCTGTGCTGTTCCCTAGGTCAAGGAGGTAGGGCACCTATGGAATGAAGAGGGGACTTGGGGGTAGACAGAGACTATGCTTCCAAACCGAGTTGTCACCCTTACAAGTGTGTGACCTCAGGAATAGTTCACCCTCACACAGCCCCCTCTAGCCTCCATTCACATTCAGGTGACCCTGGAGATGCTAATGAGCCAGGCACAAAGTGGGGAAATGTAGGGACGGGGGGCATGTCACTGTGGACAACGTAAGATGAGCAAAAGTCTTATGTGTTACAGCTCTGAGAAGAGGAGTTGCTCCCAGTTAGCTCGCCCTGGACTGTTGGAGCCAAAAGGGTTTAGACTTAAACTCTCAGCTCTGCACTCAGAATTGAGTCACGTCGCTGTCACCTGACAGTAATGAGACCCACTCTGCAGTGACTTTGGGGTGCGGTGGGGTCAGACAAGACCCGGCAGCCAGTATGCACTACACACATGACCTCAGTAGACAGCATCTGTCCCAACTTCCATAGCCACACGGGGAAGTGTGATAGACATCCCAGGCCATGACTGTGGCTAGCTGACCATGTTACATGTCCAGATCAGGTCAGCTCTGTGAACCAGGCCACCTGGAGGTCACTGTCACAGAGGGACAACCCAGACAACTGAGTGACACCTGAGATCCAGCCGCCCCCCTCTCATACCCACTGGCATTCCCGACCCTGTTTGCACTCAAACAACTTTCTGTTGTTCTCTTCCCACCCTGGAGGAAACAAAGAGGAAAAAAGAGGGTGTTCAGGAAGCTGTGGACCCAAGATGGCCACATACAGAGTTGTTTAAGTCAACAAAAATGAGTGTCTGTGATGTTTTCATTTTCCTCAAATAATGAAAGGCCAATGGGACCCTCACATATACACCTGGCATCTCTGGTCTGGGGCTGCATGGATCCGGTCTGTCCTAACCAATTTTTAAAAGCAGTCACTGCCTTCTTTACCTCCTTGAACCAGCCACTGTCTTCCCGGATGAAGTCAGTGATAACAGAGTTCCTACTGCAGTCCCTCTGCAATAGCCCCAGGAGTCTGCCCTGCTAAGCAACCCAGAGGGATTTAGCAACCCCTGGGTTTCTTATCCCTAGTCCCTGGGCTTCGAAACCTCCTCAGAAAAGGACTTGACAAACTATTCTAGCCACAGTGAGACTCCTGATAACCATCCAAAGTGACCTTCTAAGAATAGGAATCTGGACTTTCTCACTATTACCAGCTTCAGCTAAAGGTTGGGCCTCAGATGTCCTGGGAGCGCAGACTTCTCCAGGTGCAGTGTCTGCTCGGTCAGTTTGACAATGCAGCTTCAAAGGCTATCTCATTCAACAACGCCTACAATGGCAGAACCCCCAAAGATGCCAGCAGAAGGTATCATCCCCAGACACAAAGCCAGGATCCAGGAGCCAAGAGACACCAAGTTGACTTTGGACTTGGCTGCATAAGACTGTGTCTGTTCCCAGTCCCCAAGTTGGGATCCTGCTCACCAACAACCAAGCAAAAGCCCTTTCTCCACTCTTAGTCCAGTTTACAGACAACAACTGCATTTCGTGGCTGAAAAAGCCAGTGATGGGATAAGTAGTGTTTGTTATCTAACTAAATTGTAGAGGAAATGATGTGTGAATGAGACAATTCTACCACAACCATGGATCATTTCTGACAGCTTCGATTATGGTTTTGTTTAGTTAAGTACTTGTGCATCCTAATGAACTGTCTTATGGAATTATTAATTGGAGCTGGGATTTCCAGAGCTTCTGCACTGGTCTGAACCCCTCCTTGTAGAGGTGATATGTCTTTGTGTGTCTTGATTCAAAAAGTTGAATTTCAACTCAAAATCCTGGGGCTACAGCCCAGCACAAGTCTGATCTTGATGTCTACAAGAAACAGAGAGTAGCTCTTGGCCTTTGCATCAGTTTCTTTAAAAGGAGACCAGAAAAATCTGGAAGAAGCTCTTGGCCCTTGTCTCCCAGGACACCCTGCTGTCCTGCTGGCTATAGGGGAGCCACCAGTCTTCTTTGTCCTTGTCCATCTCTGAAGACATTGCTAGAAGGCCCTACCCGTTTCCTTGATGAAACCAAACCCCAATCTCTGCTTTTTCCCTGAGTGAAGGACAGGCTTCACTCAGGGAGAAGTCCCACCCACAGCTACCACCTGCACTTGTACAGTTGTGCCCTATATGTGGACAGCTGGGGGCACCTGAGTTGGTTGTTCCAAGAGGCCAAGGGGAATCTGACTGTCTTTGAGTAGACGGTCACTACATTAGCCCTGAGCTGCCAGGCCTCTTAGTCATAGTCAGAAAATTCTGGAGATGATCCCTATGAACTCCCAAGAATGATTCGTAACTATATGCACTCTGAACATAATTGCTACTACAATTACAGTGACTTCTGAGAATAGATAAAATGGACATTCAGGTGAGCTCCCTGGGCACACTCCTTTGGCCAGGGAAGCTCTGCACCTCTCCGTATGGTCCCAGGAAGCCAGAGCCACCCAGGCAGCTGGACCTGCTCCTGCAGGGGCTTCTGCACCATCCCCTGTTATAGGGGCCAAGGCCAGACTCCACCATCAAAAAAATTTTTCTGAGGTCCAAGGAAAGGTAATAGCCAAGGAGCAAGAGCACAAATGAGTTAAACTTGGGAACAGCCTAAAGTCATACCTGAGAGAGACGGCAGCTACTCCTCCCTCTTGTCTCACAGGAGTCCTCCCTCTGATCTGCTCCTTACCCCATCCCGGAGAGTAATCACCAGGTTAGACACACAGCCCCAGTCTGGCAAACTCTATGCCCACAGCTGCACTACCAAGTTAGGACTGCTCCTCCCTGAAGCCCTTTTGGTCAACTTGCATCTCCCAACTCCTGCAACCCAGCTTCCAGTGGCCAATAAAGGCATATGGGTGAGTACAGGGTGAAGCCAGGCTGCAAGGTAAGTAGGGGATGATAACCCTCACTGAATTGTTCAGTTCTTTGGCAAAAGATTCCAGCGCACAGCATGGGCAAGAGGCACGCCCACAGAATCGTGCAGCCCTGCCCCAGATGCCCCACCACTGCCAATATACGATTAATCCAAGCACTAAGCTCCTCAGTACCATTCCAGGAAAGCACAGAGCTAAACAGAATCCAGACACAAGCCACTGAGACTGCCTTTTTTCCTGGATGTTGCAAAACAGTCCACTGTAACCCCAAAACCCAAGGTCTCCGAGAGCCTCAGGGTGATGTTTCCTCCTCTACTGACGTTGCTACATAGCCAGCAGTGCAGTCTGTACCTCCCACTGGATAATCTCTAAGCACACATTTGCCATGCAGACAGCACAGAACAGACTCGCTTCCTATCCTAGCCTGGGTTCCACAATTTCCCCACACTCGTGCTGAAATTTCAGTGGAGCTGTCAAAAACCCTAAACTTCTTTCTTCCTCCCCAGACTTAGCAGATGAGAGTCAAGTGAGAGAGAAAGCCTGCAGCATCACCACTAGTTCATGCCAAAGGAGTAGCAATTTTTGTGTACTCTCCTGCAGAGCCCTTTCATTATGTCTGCAGAGTAAATTCCATGTGAGTGAAGCTCCACAATTTTTGGAGACATGAGACCTGCCTTCTGGACTCAGTTTTGCGACCAGCATGAACCTAAGAAAGTCATTGAGCCTTCTTGTGACTAACAATCACAGTAGTAGCTCGAACCCCCTCCTTGTGCACTATCTCCTTTAATACCCTTTAATACAGCAGCCCTAGGAGGCAAATTTTATTAGCACTTCCATTTTACAGATGATGCAACTGAGAAATTAGTATCTTATCCTAAGTGCAGAGGTGTCAGGAGGCTGCATCAAAGGCAAGAAGACTGGTTTCAAAGCTGACATTCCTAACTACCTTAGACATTGCCTCCCTGGGAAAGCTGGTGGTAGAACCAGGATGCATGATAGTAAGCAACAGCAGCACTGACGGACATGAGCAGAAAGGAATTCATGAAAGGACATAGGTGGCTCAGGGAGTTTCCAGGAGGTTAGAAAAACAGACTCATCTTGTTATCAAGTACATGATCTCAAATCTGGTTTCAGTTGAGGACCCCCACCCCCTTACTGCCAACACTGGTACGGGACACTGCTTACCCCCACCACTGCCACAGGGGTCCTGAGAACTCGGAGCTCCTGGCACTGCAGCCAGTGCTAACTAAGAGCCAGTTTCTGATTCAAAGTCCAGAAAGGTACATCTGACTGACATGGGCTAATCCATGAGCTGCGCCTAAGCCCAGGGGAGGCTGGGAATCACCTCTCTAGTAAGAGGCTGTTCGGATGGCTGTCTGCTTCCATTTAGATGCAACACATTGGGAATTCCCTAAATATAAGAAGATGGGTGGTCTAAAGTGACAAATGTTCAACAAATGAGGAAAATGGACAGAGTGTCCTTTAAGGTGCTCGTCCACGGCATGGGTTCATTTAACTGTTTCATTGCAATGGAGCGTATTGTACGTCCATTCACTAGACCACCTTCTCTGTAAAAATATATACATTATTATTCACTTCCATGGCCTTGCACTGTCCCCTCCATCTTACAGGAGAACTCTCTACTGACATTGGATTCAAGCACGTAATCCGCCTTAACCAATGGGATATGGTGTAAATTATGCCCTAGCAGAGGTTCTGGCAGCCACTGCAATGAAGATTCTTGCTTTTTTCTCTTCTGGGACAGTGGCATTCCCAAGGAAGGGTTGTTTCCATGAGCTGTGTCTCGGTATAGGAAAAAGCAACTGAACCTCGCAGAGGCTCAGGAACAGCCCCAACTGACTCACACAGTCTCCAACAATAACATTAGCAAGAAATAAATGTTACCCCACTGCCACTGATTGGGGGTGGGGGCTGTTCCAACACTACCAAAAGCCACTCCACACCCACCACTGGGGGTTTCTAGCAGATCTACATCTGTAGAATGCAGGGGACACTGCAAAGACATGTCTACTAAACAAGGGGAATGCTTGAATAAATAGGACCTGGTCGCTGTCTTCATGGCAGTTCCGTGTGACACTCTAAGATCACAGCTGCCACAGGTGAAAATGTTCCAAAGGAGCCATGAACATAAGCTCCAGGAAGCACTAGGAAAGGAAATGGGGATTCTGCCTGAGGCTTCTGGAAGGCTTCCCAGGGGATATGAAAGTTGAGCTGGATCTTGAAGGTTAAGTCCAGTGTTATCAAAGAAGGTTATAAAATAGTGAAGGGGGAATTCTCAGGCAGAGGAAACAATATGCAAATTCAGAGAGGTACAAGAAAAAATAAATGCATATACACATATCTCCATTATATCTCACATATGCATGTGCTGTGTATATATTGTATATTGCATATAACTCTACTGTATATGTAGGATATGAATATTCCCAGAATATTCTCTGGCATTGCTGGAGCACAGGCAGAGTGAGGAGGAGGAATGGTGGGGAAAACGCCAAATGAAGCAGCAGATTCCAAACGGCCTGGGATGGTCTAGTCACAGGTTCAAACTCACACTCAAGGCAATTTGATCTACATTTTAGAAATATCATGCTACAAAAAGGCTGAAAATAGAGCCTCCATATGATCCAGAAATCCCACTCCTAGTTATCTACCCAAAGGACACAAAAACACTGATTCAAAAGGATACCTGCACTTTATTGCTGCTCTGTTTACAGTAAGAAGGATGTGGAATCAACCCAAATGTCCCAAAACAGAAGACTGGATCAGAAAGATGTGGTATATAGACACAATGGAATATTACTCAGCAATCAAAAAAGATAAACTCATGCATTTTGCAGCAACATGGATGGAGCTGGGAGGGATCATGCTTAGCAAAATAAGTCAGGAAGAAAGAAAAATAACAGATGGTTTCACTTACGGCAGGAATATAAGGGATCAGTGGAGGAAAAAAGAGAGAAAGACAAACAAATGTAATAGAGTAAAAATGAAAACAACGAACAACTATAAATCAGAGATGTTTTATGGGGGTGGAAGGGGGAATAGGATTATAACTGGGGTAGGAAGAGTGCACGGGACTGTGGTGATGACACATGGGTGAACTGGTGGTGGGAAGCCCATGGGGATGACAACTGAGACAAAAAAATGCACAAAATAAAGAACGATGTAAAAATAATAAGAAATATAATTAAAAAAATTAAATATGAAAAAAAAGAAATATCACCTTAGAACTGGTAGAGTGGAGAATGAGAGAAAAAGGCACAATGCAGACTATCCGATTGAAACCAGAGCTGGATAATAAGAGCCCACACTAAAACTATGATAATCAAGACAAAAAAAAAAGGGGGGCCACCAAAAATTTCACAGGTGAACTTAGTATGACCTGGTTGGATGGGAAATGAGACAGGAAAAATGAGAGATGGCACTCACCACTGAGTTATCGATCTGAGCCCCTAAATGGATGGATATTGGGGGTTGGGGGGACCAAAAAGGGAACAGGTTTGGAGAATACTGAGAGTTTGGTGCTGGATACCATGTTTGAAGTTTCTCTCAGACAAGCTAATGGAGGTGTTTAGTTGGTAGGAGGAAGATATGAAATAAGTTTCCATGTGCCTGGAAGGGATGGGCTTTAGAAAAGGCTCTGGGAGCAGTGCTGACACTGGCATTAAGGTCATTAGGTGATCGATCACTCATAGGACAGGATGTGAGGACAGGGGAAGAGAGATGACCGTAGAGGCAGAGATGAAGCATGTACGAAACCAGTTGAGGCAAGATGTAGCCAAGGAAGAACATACAATGGGTCTGGTTGAGGGGGGAGGCAGTGGTGGCTTCTCTGTGTGACATTTTCCCATAGTCCAGAGGACTGGTCACGGATTGATCTTTCTGTAGGTGAAGGGAATGTCTGTATAACAGTGGCAGAGGCAGAGTATGAACTTGTGAATAAATTTGCAGAAACTTGAAAGTGGACTTCTGGGGTCCTCAGTGATTCCTTAAAAGCCCAACAGTCAGTTCCTTTCTGCCATGAATAAGTATTGCCTTGAGTTCTTTCAATATTATGCCTCCCTACTATAAAAAATCAGGTATATCTACTAATTCACAACTATCATTCTGTTTTTCTTTCTTACTCTCTTTTTATTTTTTACAGAGACAGTGCATGTGCCACAATGGTCTGAGTTAGACAACAATAATGAAAACACCCCAAATATCTGTGGCTTAGACATGAAAGCTTACTTCTCACTGAAGCTACACATCCACCAAGGTGGAGCGGAGCTGCCTTGTGTCTTCCCCGTCAGTCGCAAGGTGAGACCCAGGCTGCAGGAGCACCTGCCTAATGAGGGTCAATGGCAGAGGAAAGCAAACAAGATGAAACACACACACTAGGTTTTCAAATTTCCCTCTGGAGGTGACATGTCACGTCTGCTCACATCTCCTTGGCCCAATTAAGTCACATGGCCAGGCCTGGACAGGCCCAGCAGGGAAACCAGCATCCCACAGGGGCATAACAGGTCTCGCTAGCAGCAACACAGTCTACAGTGTACTGCACACTAAGCAGACCAGCTTCAGTGTCGGTGACAGCACCTCACTAGGAGTGTGGCGATTCTGTTTGCTGTACATGCTTCCTCCAGCAGGGGGGGTGGGGGTCAACCCGGGCTGTATATTCTCCCTTTTAGAAATGTGTCTCTTTAAAACTTGGCATCAGATTGCCAATGACCTTGGTATTCCCAGCCAAGAACGTTTCAAGTCCAGGCCTGTACTCTCAGCACTGGGATCCTTCCAAAAATCTTAATTGTCTCAGAGATGCACCACACGCCCTACCCCGGGACTGTGGATATACAGCCAAGAAGCGCCTGCGTCTGCATTAAGCCTAGCTTTTCTCTGCACAGAGAAGAGGAAAACCTGGCACAGAACCTGTAGTTCCCTATCTGAGACATGACACCTATTGGTCTGCTGTTGGACCAGAAGTTTCTTATGATGCCTGCAGGTAACTTGATTGCCTTTGAAGTCTCTATGCTAGCACCAAACAGGGATCGAAATTATTATTATTCTGAGGTGGCTCTGCAATTAACAGACTTTTCTCAAGTAAATGTCCACATGAGCTTCATTTAAGGGAACTGTAAGCAGATGCCACGAAGTGCCGCTCTGTCACCACTGTTCACCAGCGAGAGGTTCCAGACCAGGAGCAGCGGCCCATGCGACATTTAACCTTCCTTCTATATTTGTGTTGTTTAAACCTAAGTCTAAATGTATTCCTAAATCCAAATTTCATTTTCTCTGTTTTCAATTCGTTGAACAGAGCACTTTAGGCATGACAAATTCCTCCCCCAATTTTGTATGACCCATCAAACCAGGCATCTGCTATCGGCTGCTTCCTATTTGCTGCCTGATAGACACCAATTACTCTCTATTTGCTTTAACTGTGAGTGGTAAGAACCTGTCAAACGTGAGCACCCTGGGTGAACACAGACAACAGCCCCTGGACTTGACTGCCAGAATCACTGGCATCTTCATCACATAGGCTCTATGATTATCCCATTTTACAGAGCAGGAAACTGATACTCAGAGAATGCTAAGGACAGACTATACAGAGTAGGTGGCAAGTGATGAAAGTCTTACAAGATAATTAAAAGCCAACTAGGGATTCACAAGAGAAAGGCCACCCTAGCATATTGAGCAGCATGATAAGGTATGGAAATGAGGAAAAATTTTGGGAGAAGTTTTCGGAGAAGGGTGCTACCTAAGCACGTGGCACTTAGGTAGAACTGCTTACAAATATATCTGAGAAGCTGATCCAGAGCCAAATTATGTTGTTAAAGGACTCAAACGTTATGCTTAAGAGTTTAGGCCACTGATATCAAAGATTGAACACATAACAAAAGAGGGAAGTATATCAGGGAAGACAATATGGAGTGGTGAGGTCTGTGGAAAACTGGAAGGTATGCACCCTTCATCTCTAAAGATACTCAAATTATTATTTTCAGTATGAAGTGAATTGTACCTTCAGGGCATCAACTTGTAAACTCTACTAGACAGTGAGAAGCAGATAAGGGGATCAGACAGGGAATGACATGATTGGATCTCTCATTTTTAGAGAGCTCCCTCTGACAAGAGGAAGGAAGACAAGATCTATGTGGCAAAATGGAGGGCATGAAAACTACTGGCAAAGTAGATAGAGAGCAAGAGATGTTGATAGCTGAGACCTGATAGCTGAGTGATAGACATGAATAGAAAAAAAGCAGTGAATTTGAGAAGAAATATTAAGGAGAAGAAATTGGCCAGACCAGATGCAAACAAGGTATAAAGGAGAAACCACATAGGGGTTTCAAAGGCAATGCCCAGGTGCTTGGTGCAGACAACAGGGCCAAGACTGTTGTTACCCCCCAGGAGTGGGGGAGCAGAAGATAATGAGAGTCATTGCACAGCTGAGATTTTTCCTCCCAAGTGAGGCCCACAGGACTGGTGTGAATCTTGATGAAGACTCTTGCCATCTCCATGGCTAGATAGTAGATGAGTCCACCCAGCCTGGGCTCTTCTACCAGCCCTGAGAACATATTCTGCTCTATTAAAGGGGTGACCTAAAGCTCCAGGGGATCCTAAGACAGATGCTTGCCCCTCTGCACCAGGACAGCCTCTGATGTGTGAGAGTCCCCCACACAGCAGTAAACTGTGGGGTCAAATATGGGGGGCAAGCTGGCTCAACTGAGGGGCATATAAGACAAAGCCAAGAGAGGGAGCTCCCCATTACTGCACATAGGGTATGTGCCAATCACACTGCAGATATGCATGACTTGCCTATTTAACCTCCTAGTAGGATTAAATGCTGGGCATGGAGAGTTTCACTTCACAGATGAGAAAACCAAGGCTCAGGATTTTGACCAAAGCCACTCCTTTTGCCTAGAGGCAAATGTGACTTGATCTTACTGCAGACCCATCCTCTCAGCACCCACTCAGCCCCTCTGGCTAAGCACCTGGCCTAAAGACAGACAAACACCCATGTGCAGACACAGCAAAGTCTGACATGGTCACACACTCCAGTATGCGCAGTCAGTTTCAAGAGGCTCAGCAGGGGGCATGACTTCACTCGGGGCAGAGGCACTTAGCACATGCCCTCGGAGTCACGCCAGCCTGGGACTCCTGGGGGAACTTGGAGCTATGCAAGGAGACCAGCCCGCTCTCATTCTTGATATCTCTGTGGTCGCAGGGGGCCTGGCACCAGGATGTGGTACTTCCTGCCCCAGAACTGGCTGGCTTGCCAGGGCACAGAATTCACCACCTGTGCCCACACTTTCTGCTGAGCAAATCAATCTAACTCACATAGACAGGGTGTTAGCGAGGTGCTAGGATGCAGGCAGCAGTCTCCTTGAACAGGCTTACATGCTGCTGGTTTCTGTAAGTGTGATAGTGTGTGGGAGAGAGAGAGGAGTATGTGTGTATGTGTATATAACCGAGTGGGTATGTGTGAAGGAGACAGTGTGGAAGAGAGAATGTGTGTGTAAGCGTGTGAATCTGTGTGTATGAGCAAAGGGGATGTATGAACAAGAGTGAGAACGTGTGTGATACAGTGGATAGAACTGTGTGTATATGAGACTGTGTGTCTATATGTATTAGCTAATGGGTGTGGGGGGGGAAAGAATGTGAATGAGTGTTTGTATAAGCAAGTAAAACAGTTGGGAGAGTGGGTGAATGAGAGTGTATCAGAACTGTGCTTCTGTATGTACGCGTGGGTATGGATGTGTCTGTATGAGAGAATGCAGGAGTGTGCCTGCTGTGTGTTTCACTGTGTGTGTACCTGTGGGTGTGCCTATGTATGCTTGTTTATGAACATCTCATTTTTCTTGGGTTTCACCCTCAATATAGATTTTTCAATAGAAACATTACTGCGCTTTCCAGAGTTTCTCAAGTCCAGTTCCCAGCACTGCAGGATTCTAGGGCTGGGCCTCTGGGAGACAGCTCATTACTGCACAATAAACAAAATCCCACCAGACAGCTTTTCCTGGAACCAAGGTCTTCATAATTCCCCAGATCTCGAAGATCTGAACCTCCCCCACCTCCTCTTTGGCACAAACTCACTCACGTGCAAAGCCTCTCACAGCAAGGTCAGAAAAGCCATGGAGGAGACAGGAGGAGTAAATTCCAACCCCACCATGGGAAAGGAGGGAGCTAGTCCCTGCCTCCCTAAACACACTCAATACCTTACAGCAACTTTTAAATGCAATGGACAGTGCCCTCCTTCACAGTCATGAGGGAGGGAGTCCTCATTTCTGGCTTGCTGACAGGGCCCTGTCTCTGCCTCCAGGCTTTCAAGGTGTGTGTTCTTTCAGCAATACCAAGGCAATACCAGCTGAGCCCAGACCCCACACTATTCTGGGCAGGCATATTCAACATGCAGATGAGCCATATAGGATATGAACCCTGCTATCTGGGATGCATTTTGCAGTTAACCCTGGAAGCTAGCCTATTGAAAACAGGTGTGCTACAGACACCTTGCTGAGGAACAAGAGTGGCAGACAATTGACCACATAGTCGTGCAGGTCACCCAGGCCTTACAGAACCAGCACTTGAGAACAAGCTCCCAAACACCACTGCATGTTGCCTACTACCCATGAGGCCCTGCAGTGACCATAATGCCACTCTGGTCAGCTGCATAGGAGCATGTAGAGCATGACAGCACTGGTCAACCAACCACTCAGTCTTACTCTCCATCGAGTGCTGGCTAGAAAGCGCAACCTCATGCTCTGAGATCCTGGCAAAAGTCCCAGTGAGATTCATGGTGTTTGAGAGGGCAGATCCAGGGAGGTGAGGTCACGTGAGATGGCAATTAAGAGTGCCTCTGGGGTCTCAAGGAGATAAGGGTGGGCATGCCACTCACTAAAGACGACGCTGTGGCACCCATGTCCACCCTCCCATGGGCCTGAGAGAACAGGCCTCCAACCAGCTACAGGCCCTTACTCAGGTCCTCACCACACCTCTCATGCCTCTAAATAGAGCAATGGGGCACAAGGAGACCACCTCATGATTGGTCTTCAGTATGCACAAACCCACCACTGCCTCCAGCGAAGACCAGACAGCTAATCGTGGCTTTTCATAGACATATGTGGTGCTACAATACACAGGGTTTGAAAACACCCTGCAGGAAGCCCTGTCCAGCGGTCAGCCCTGCCCAGCACTATGGACATGTGGGAGGCTTGGCAATCATGCCAACTGCACCATCCCTACACAGATGTAAGTGCCCCGTGGGAAGAAGTTCCACTACCCAGGTAAGGCTGCACATGTGTGTAATTAAATGCACCCTATCCCTGCTGCTTCCTCTCCATTTGCACCCTCTCTCAAGATTCCAGTAAAAATTCAACCCTTCTGTGCCAGCCCAGGAAGGAGACACCTGCCTATGACATCAGTCAGCCTCCCTCAGTAGGGCTCAGCCTGTGGGAGTCATCAGCAGATGAGCAAGGAGGAGAGTGGTTAGGAGAACTTTTCCCTGCAGTTCCCCGTAACCACATCTCTGGAGTAGCCGTGCTCTTCTGTGACACTGGCCAGGGCCTGTTCCCACCATCTCTCTCCCTGTCAGGGTTAGGTGGGGCAGAGTTTCCTCCTGTTCTGCACCTCTGGAGACCTCGGCATCCCTTGCTTACACCCTGAGCTCTGTTCCTGCTTCTTTATAGAGGTCTCTTCACGTGAGAGGCAAGTGTTGCCTTCTGTCAGGGTCCTTCTGATCGATGTGAGCACAGGTGTGTGCATATGTATGGACACATGTGCACCGTGAGTGCACTATACCTGTGCAGCTGTGTGTGTGGCACAGCATATGCACACCACACAGCTCCTCCCTGGGCCGACAGCAGGAAGCTGTCTTGGAGGGTCCTCTGGATCCTAGAATCCCAGCACATACTTGCCTACTGGTGCCAGCCGGAGACATTTACTCTCTGCTTGATTTCACAATTCAGTGATAAGCTCAGAAAGTGGGAGAAAGTAGGGAGAAGAGGGAGATAAGACAGAGGAGAAGGAAGAGTACCTAAGTGTACTTTCATTCACTGAGTACCTACGATGGAGCAAGAATTGGCAAGAACACCTGCTGCACTGCCACCAGAAATGAGCTCCAGCCTCACATGAACTCTTTCAGTGCTGTACCATCGCTGGACCATGCGGAGGAGAAGCTGAGGCCCGCCACCTTGCTACTCGGCTGGCAAAGGATGGAGCCGGGATTCAAAGCCATGTCTACCCTATTTCAATCCTGCCATCTTTGCCATACTCAGTGCTCTCCAAGCCTGTTCAAATGCCACAGTGCTCCTTAGCTTCAAAATTGGGGCACATGGCCTCCCTGAGGCTCCCAGGAGCAAGAAGACCATTACTCAAAGCCAGAACCACGAAACATCTCCAGCAGAGATGGTCAGCAGAGCGACCCCTACAGCCCTGCGTCGGAGTCTACTGTGGCCACTCCTGTCGGCACTCTGGTCTCCTGTCAGAAACTCTGGTCTCCCTCCATGCTGCCTACTCTCCACAACAGCTATTTATAAATTTCATTTGTACAAATGGAACAGCATATTCTGCCTTTATTTTTTTCTTTTCTGTACTTTAAATAACTAAGTTACGGATGAAAGAAACAGAATAGAAATGCTACCCAATCATGAACTTGCCCTGGCGCACATCTATGTATCTGATAGTTTCTCCCTGTGCCATTTCTATCAGACCCTTCTCCTCCCCGCCTCATTGTCTCCAGTCTCTTTTGTGCTCCCAAAAAGCAACACAGGCACACAGCCAGGGCTCGCTTGCTGCCCACCTGTTCCCAGCCCCTCTGGGAATGGCAGCACAAAGACCTGATTCGGAGTGAGCTCTTACTAGGGAACAACACTGTATGTTCTCAGCATTCCCCTTCTGTTATACCCGTTTTACAGATAAGGAAACTGAGGATTATACAAGGTCATACATGCAGCTTCTCCAAGGTCATACAGCTGGAAAGTGATGAAACCATGGCTTGAACTGGGTCAAACTTTGACCATGGTCAGGAGGCCCAGGCTCTTGACTCTACTTATAATGATTCCTATGACCAAGCTGATGGCTCCCAAGGGAGGCTGATGTTCAAAGAGGTGGAGGATGAGCATGGGCTCTCCTCGGCCCCTGTAGGCCAAGTCTGGAGGCATCTGAGCCTACAGTACACATAATCTGAAAGGAAGGGAGAACTATCTACCAACCATTTGCTCTTACTCTGGTCTTAAGTAACAGTTTGCTATCATTCAGTCATTCAGCAAATAGATGGTAAATACCTAATCCATGACAGATCCTGTGTTTGATGCTGCTAATGCAACGCTATATATGATACAGGGTTGTCTTCAAGATGCTTAGCCTCTTGGGAGACAGATGAGGATGCAACAGCTGAGAAGAAGCCACCACACGTCCACTGAAGTGCAGAACCATTCCTGTCCAAGACATGGGATTACCATCCTACTGCCATTCTGCCTAACTTGAAAACTTGCATCTTTTCTCCAATCCATCTTCGTTTGCATTGGCATTTCCCTTGTTTTAATTAACAGAATCTATGCATTCCTCACCGGCTCCTTGATGTGCTCTCCATGCTGTGCTTACAAAACTGCAGACACAAATTACTCCCGCCACCTGTCCTGTGAGATAGGCTGTGGCCTTTAAATATTTGATTCTGTGGATGTTCCTTATGCAGCAGTGGCACCTAATGAGTCTGCCCATATCTTCTCTAGCTCAGAAAGAAAACAGTTCAATGCAGAGGAGACAGCTGATCCCAGCAGATCTATTTCAACCCTGGTACTGCCATTGTTTTCTGAGTAATCCTAGGCAAGATCATGACTTCTCTGAACCTTGATTTTCTTACCCTTCCATTAAGAATTTTGGACCAGGAGCTCCATCAGGTCCTTTCCAAAATCCCAGAGTAGTTACGTGGTATTTAGTCCACAGCACAGAGCTGGTTATAAAAGAGCCAGCTGTCAGTCAATTCTGGTTGACCTGGTCAACTGGAAACCTGGGCACTCTGGTATCTAGAAAAGAGCATGAGATTTGGAACAAGCTGACCTGGTGAGTCCTGGTGCTGCCATTGAGCAAGTCAGTTAACCAAAATGAGCCTCTGTTTACTAATCAGTAAATAGTGATAAGAAAACTTTCTTCCTGGGGCTGCTGTGAAAGCTTTTGGAGGTAATGTGGTTTGGACACATAGTGAAGCTCTAGTTGCTGCCCCTTGTGTTATTTTTCCCTATACTGCTTCTGCTGCCAATCAGGGCCAGATTCTAGGGATCTAGGGCTGACTCTCAGCATCCAGGCCTGGGCACTGACTCTCATGCCACTCCTTCCCAGCACGCAGAGTGGTGCCCTGCCCTGCCTGCACCAGCTGATGCCTAGGCCCAGCTGCTGGGGGGGAGGTTCTACAGCCCCACAGACTGCTCTGCTAGCTCTGCCAGCTGACTGCTATTGTGCGCTTCCTCCTTGGAGTTAGTGTGCTGCCTGCTAGCAGCTGTGTCCCAGGCCTTCTCTGCCATCTCGGGGGCCCAGGCCCGCCCACTCAGCCTGTGCCGTGAATGCATTTCCTGCCAGGCCCAGGCTTTCTTCTGGTCAGGCCTGCCTGGTCAGACACATGTTTCTGCCTATTCCCTCACTTCCTGAAAATGCTTCTGGAGCATCCAGAGGAGTCACATGAAACTACATGGAAGGCCTTTACCCTGTGGAGGGTGGGCCTCTCCAAGGAGCATGCAGTCCCCTGCCCACTTCCTGTCTATACACCAACAATAATGATGAGTTGACCCAAGTGAGCCCGTTTTTGATCAGTGTTCTCTCTCACACTCGTAAGAAGGCTGTGTAAGGGCAGACCTTGGGCTAGACTGGACACACAGAACAGACCTATCAGCACTAATAATAACAAAGGCTTTCATTTCCTGAGTTCCAGACATGTTACATACATTACCAGGCTGAACTCAATCCAACCACTCAGTGACAAAAATACTATCTTTACTATACAGACGAGAACTAGCCTGGTTAGCAGAGTTCCCAGGATCACAGTGACAGGTTTCTGGCCAGGTTGCCTGCCTGTGTGCACCAAGGCTCAGTTGCTCGGCTGCTCTCCTGCCTCCCACAGGAAGCAGAGCAGGCTCTGTCCTGGCTGGGCAGGCGCCGGGAGGAGTGGGCTTCCTTCTTTGTCTTTTATCATCCCTGGAGGTCTGATTGCTCCGGGCTCTGTTATCACCTCCTTTCATTACAACCAGGTTCTTCTCTAGCTCTTTAGTGGGGGAAACTAGTCAAGACCTTCGAGAATTCCATGTCTTAGAAATGAAAAATGTGATAAAGAGGAAAGTCCCTGGTCTCCAAGTGCCACTTAGATCGCAGCAAGAGCAATCTCCAAGAGCCTGCTAAGCATCTAAAAAGATGTTTAGAGCTTCACACTGGACAGTAACACATTCAGTTTCTCCCACAGCCACCCTGGCTTATTTTCCCATTTTGGAAAAATAATGTCACAAAGTTGTGTTTCCAGGCACAATTGTAGGCAGGAGAAAGAGGACTTGGCCACAGCCAGTCTGCTCCATTATCTAGTTTCTTATTTAATTTCCCTGAATGTATGCACTGCTCCTGCTCTCTGCATTTGTCTTGGCTGTCTCATGCAGTTACATTTTATGCTCTATAATGAAGGTTTACTTCGGACAGAAATTGTTGCAGGGGCTTTATCTGTATTAATTGGGACAATGCTTAAACAACTCTCTGACAGGTGCTGTTGCTAGCCCTATCCCAAAGCCAAGGAAGCTGAGGCACAGAGAGGGTTGTACAGCTTGCCCAAGCTCACACAGCTAAATACAGACCAGTGAGTCTGACCCCAGCTGTCCTGCACCACTCTCTCTATTTTTGACCACTGAAGGCCCGACCCTGGATTTTCTAGGAACCCCTTTACCATGCAAAGACACATACATCATTGCAACATTTTTCAGATGAATTCAGAAGTCAAGGAAAACAAACCATTTATCCAGCCATGATTCTTAGGAGAGTTTAGAAAATGCAGTGGCTGGAGACAGTCGATCATGTTTTATAAGCAGAAAAGATTCTGTAGGTCTGCATGGTGTTTAGACAGGGAGCCGAGGAGAAAGGATACATCCATATGTCTCCCGGGCTGCCCAGGGAATGGGAGCTGACTTGAGACAACAGCTCCTGTGATTAGACAGAAATAGCCCGGCCATGAAGAAGAGCCAGCCAGGAGGGCAGCGGGGGATGCAGGAAACAGCTTATAAAGCAGCTGCCCAAAACCCAGTCTTTGGATTTCCTATACCACCAACAACTCAGGATTAAAAATGCAGATTAAGCACACCCTCCGCTAGACCCAGGAGTCAGAAAGCTAGGAAAGGAAGATGCTCAAACCTGAATCTTTAGCTCCTGAGATGTTCTGATGGCAGGGAAATCTGGAATTCTCTGTCATAAAAACTGAGGACTCTGCTTTAGTCTCTGTAGGCCAGGCGTCCTGGGGAATCATCACTCAGCCACCAGGATAAACCATGACTCAGTCCAGCTCCAGCCCATGACCAAATTTAATCTGACACTAAAGTGATCAAAAACAAGCATGACTACTGAGCATTCAGTACATGACAGACACTGTGCCTTGCTAAGCCTACTTCTGCCCGTGGCCTGTGCTCCAGCCGTGGCTTGCTGCTGGTGAAATCAGTGCCTAACGAGTGTGGGAGACTAACGCAAGGCTACACAAGAAGTAAGCAGCAGAGATGGCACCTTCACCTCTCTGACTTGAGCCCAAGGTTCCATGCTGCGAGCAGTTGACCCCACCCCCACCATCCCCTGGGTCACAGTTGGGGTTGAGGAGGAGACTCTACGTGGTGAAGCCGGTCCTGCAAGCTTTACACAGCAACAGTCGGAGGGCAGTTGCCTTTCCAAATGCATGTCCCTTTCACTTGATTCCTGGGGAGACGGTGTCCCCACTTTGACATCCGCCACTGTGCTGGGTGTGTTAGGGAGAAAGGATGTCTTAGATGGTGACACACTTTGAGGCTCCAAATGAAGAGGAGCCAGCTGTCCTGAGGAAGAACCCTCACTTCTGAGATGTGTGCCTCAGGCAGGCTCCTCACCCTCCCAAAGAGGCAACAGCTGGGCCCCATTGGGTTTCTAGAGACCCCACATGGAAAGCACCTGACCCTGGCCACTCACATTGAAAGTGTACACAGGTCCTCTCTTTGCTCATGCACTTGCCTTTTTTTTTTTTTTTTAAGATTTACTTATTTATGCATACAGAACTGGGATACAGGGTGCAGGGGTGGTGAGAGGATTCACCAGAGACAGAGTGGGGAGCATAACAGGCCGACTGCTGAGGGGAGCAGCGGGAGGGTCAGGAGAGGTCTGCTGGGCCATATGGTCACCTCCGGGGCAGGTGAGGATCGAACTTGTGCTGAAGTGGCTTTAGTCTCTTAGTGCTGTGCTTTAACCCTCTGCGCCACCAGGGAGGCTTTCTTTAATCTCTTGTACAGCAATCACATCTGGACAGTAGTGCAAAGATTCCTGTCAATGCTGCCTTGCCCACCCTCCTCTCTCCCATTCTCCAGAGTTGGCACTCTAGGGGTCCTGGGCCCGTACTCACTCAGTCCAGGGTGGAGTCTTCCAAGAACAGAGTCTTGACTGCCTTGACTTCTGCTCACTTCCTGCATTCAAAGGCAGGGAACAGGGCTTAGCATGTGCTGAGTGAGTAAGTTCAGTCTCACAAGTGGTTCTGTGTGGAGCCCAGAGCTGAGGACAAACCCATTAGAGCGTGGGATTCTGTCGTCAGACCAGACCTCTAGGGCTCCCTCTCAGACTCAGGACTGATGAAGTCCCCTTCCTGGCCCTATGATCCCCTTGCCCCGAAGAGTGGCTAAGTCAGCTGTGGAGCCACATTCCTCTCCTGTTCCTCCCTTCATTTTTGTCTGGGGAGAGAGAGATGCTCTGCCCACTCCCTCCTTCTGGAAGGTTCTATGTAAGCCTAGGGCAAAGGAGCCAAATCCAAAGGCATCTCTTGAGGAATGAGAAGAACTGTCCTGATACATTTTCACCTCAAGCTCCTGCAGACATATCCACAGGCCAAGCAGAGGGGGCACGGCCTGAACTAAGCAGCAGCCTCACGCCCTCCTCCCAGGAAGCCCCAGGAAGCCCCACCTTCCCCGGTGAAAGTACTAACCAGCCCCAGTGCTTGTTGCTGGGAAAACAGAGGAAAGTAGCCACAAGGGAGGTTGCGGGGAGATTCGGGGCTCCGCCAGCCCTTCCAATGAATTAATGGATCCATCTAAACTACTTAACTTTATTTACTGATCATGAATGACTTTGCCCAAAGGCTGGAAGAGAAGCAATGTCTGGGTCTTAGAAAGCAAAACAAAACCTTAGCAGCAAAGTGTTGCAAAGCACTGCCAAAGATGATCGATCCGAAACAAAGACGAAAGCATCTCTTAGACTCTAAAGGAAATCAAAGGCAGACCGGAATCTGCTTTCCACAGCTGGGATCCAGCACCTGGCAGAGGTGAAGGGCACCTGTATTCCCAGTCTCAACCCAGGAGGAAAGGTAGGAGAGGGCACTGGGTGGGGGGCCAGAAAGGCTGGGTGGCACTGGCATCTGGGCCCTCCCCTGCTGAGCAACCTTGAACAAAAAACTTAAACTCTCTGGGTCCTCAGTTTCCTTCTCTGAAAACTGAAGGGAATGGAGGAAATCATTATAAACCTATTATGACATTAAAAACCATTTCTCACCTCCGAGTCAATATATCAAGGACAGAGATAGTCAGTTCTGCCCCCTTAGCAGGTCATCTTCTCTAGGGCTTTAACGATGTCCTTGTAACCCTGGCAAAGGGCCCTGGAAGGTGCAGGGATAATTGTTTCTCTGCTTTGTTGCTATGGAAACGTTTGACTCCTTCATCCCTCATTTGAGGACAGTGGCATGCCTAGAGCTCTGTTGGGTTTGGGTTTCCTTGGTCCGCAAATATTGTATGAGTGCTAAGAAGTTCTCAGAGCTGAGGTGCTGGCCTGCTGACAGGAGTCATTGCTAATCCCCCTTTAACTACTAAGGCTGGGATCATGGCAGTTCTGAGTTGCACTAAGGAGCTCCCACAAGTAGAGGACCCCTGGGCCTGGAAAGCTACCTCCCAGTCTTACCTCCCATGAGCTTGCTCACAGTTTGCTCTGCGGTTCAGGGTGACACTTTCTAGCTTTTCTGCCACCTCCAACGAGAGATGCAAAAAGTTTGCTTTGATGAGCACTGGAAGATGCAACAGCACCGTTATGGGATTCTCTGATGAAGAAAACACAAAACACAGCAGATGGTGGGAATGCAAACTAGTACAACCACTATGGAAAACTGTTTGGAGGTTCTTCAAACTGCTTAACATGGAGCTTCCATATGACCCAGCAATCCCACTCCTAGGTATCTACCCAAAAGACACAAAAACACTGATTCAAAGAAGACACCTGCACCCCCATGCTTATTGCTGCTTTATTTACAATTAGAAAGACATGGAAACAGTCAAAATGCCCAAAAGTAGATGACTGGATTAAAAAAGATGTGGTGCATAGGATTATAGTGTGGCACATGGGTGATTTGGTGATGAAAAGCCCACAGGGATTACAATCGAGATGGAAAAAGGCACAAAATGATGTAAAAATAAACTGTTTTTAAAAACATAGCAGAAACCTGGTCAGTGTCAGAACCAGGCCTTTGAGAGCCCAAAAAGGACCTTGCTATTAGCAGCTCCGAGGACACTGATGTTACCTATGCAGACGCTAAACTGTCAGAGGGAAAAGGGTTAGAAGATCCTCCCAGTCTACATTAACCCTGAGAATACATCTGTGTACTAACAGGTTTGTGCCATGTTACAATTCTCTCTCAACAGTGGTAGTCACTTCAGAAAACAGAAATGCTTATCACTTAGAAAGGCTACTTTGCCCCCAATAAAACAGAGGCAAACCATAGGCTTCCTTGCTTGCCCCACATTCCAGCTCCAAAACCGCAACATTCCCCACTGACTATGATTAATGGGGTGACGCTCTGGCTGCCCATGTTTCTCACCATCATATCCTGCACCTACAAGCTCTCAAACTCTCCAAACAGGGCAGCCTGCCACCACTGAATCACTGCCTGCCTTCCCATACATTCCTCAGGCATGGAATGAGCCCAGTTCCTCCATCTTGCTAACTCTCCCATACGTAATTGGCCCAAGTCTTCCTCAAGCTCCACCTTCACCACCACCATCACTGCACCAGCTCCCACCTCGGATCCACACCCTTCCACTGTCTGCCGGCTGGGCTCCTCTCCAACTGGAATGGAATGATCTTTCTCTAACACAAACCTCACCACACCACTCCCTACTTAAGATTCTTCCATGGCTCTCCAAGACTTGCAGGATCCTGTCTTAACCCGTTGGCCTGACAGGCCCTTCCTGAGCAGCCACTCCCCTCACCCCACCACTGTGGACACAGCTCTCCATCTGGCTCAAAAGCCCCCTCTCCTCAGAGCCTTCTCTCACCCTCTACCCTACTCAAGAGAGCAAGCCGTGTCCACCTCTTGCTACCATAGCAACCTGGCTTCTCCTTAGCCCTTCCTCTTCCAAGATGTCTACGTGTTTCTTAATATATCTGTCTCCCTCCAGACCACGAGCATATGACTGTCTTTATAAGATTGTTGTGGGTATTGAATGTTATATAAAGTGCTTGGCAAGAGCTGGCACATGGTAAATACTCAGCCAATGTGTTATTATCATTGAGGAGATACCAGCTTTCCAGGTCCTTGTGCCTCTACGATTGCGGGAACAATAAACTCTGCCTTAAAGCTACCAAGACCTCCATGTAGGAAGCTGCTGAGTTCACGCCAGTCTGTCACTGACCTATGACAAACGTGCCTCAGCTGTCATTTGCAGACCCCTCTGAAGAGCTCTGAGAGAGATCACAGCCTCACAATAGGAGTCTCCTAACTGGACTCTCAGCCCCAGTCCTGTGCCCACTTCCCTTGTTGCCTGAAATGACGGAAAGTGGCAGGACAGAGAGCCAAGAGGACACCATGCAGCCCGAGAAAGGACCTGGCCATCCCCTTAGTTTCAGGTCAAGGATGTCCCTTCTCTGCTACAAGACCTGGATGTTAGTTTTAGTCTGTTCTGCTGTAAGAAAACACCCCAGATGGGGTGGCTTATAAACAGCATTTATATCTGGAAAGTTGGGAAGTCCAAGATTAAAGTGTCATTTGTAGCTGGCACCCACTGTCTATATACTCACAAAGTAGGAGACAAGGATCCAGGGCCTCTTTTCTCAATGCTCATTATTCCATTCATCAGGGTCCCACCCCCTGACCTAATCACCTCCCAAAGTCACCTAATCACCTTGGGGGGGGCGGGTAGGGAGAGAATTAGGACTTCAAAATATGCATTTGTGTGCATGTGGCAGAGAGGGGGACACAACACTTAGACTATAGCCAGTATGCTATCCCCATTATCCTCACCCCCACTGAAGGCCTGGCCCCACCGAGACTGGTCACACACAAGAGTCTTTTCCCAGGGCGGGGGTGGGGGTTTGTGTGTCAAGTATGAGCTTGGCCTGGACCCACACAGGGTGGCATGGAGTTAGAAGGGCCTGGCTCAGCATCCAGCCGAGGAGTCCGAGCTTTTGTGTCCCCCCTAAGCTGCTCAGGACCCAGGCCTGCTCATCTGTAAAGTGTGGGGGCCTGGTTTGGTTAGCAAGGCCTACATCCCATGGCTCTGGGAAGGGGGCATGACCTAACTGGAGTGTGGTACAGTGGGTGAGGACAGCATTGTTCCCTTTTCCTTCCTGAGCTGGAGTCTGGCTCTGATGGCTTCTGGGAACACCTGTTCTTCCTCAGATGGGAAAAGCCTTTTCTAAATCACTTCTCTTCTTCCCAGGCCTAAGGCTTAGAAAAATCAAAAGCAAACCTAGACTTCTGCCATAATTTATACAAACAAACTAAATAAAAATTGATGTTTTGGGCCCTGAAGTAGTTAGCATGATTCTTCTTCATCAGCCCTGAAGGGCCTCAGGGTATGGTACCTCCTCCAAAGGCAAGAAGCAGATGGCAAATGCACCCAACCAGGACACCAAGATCCCCAAGAACGTGGGAGGCCTGGTTCCCATTGATCATAAGGATCCGAACTAGGCCCAGTTTTCAATGGCCAGCCTCAGTTAACCAACCACAGCGGACTATCTCAAAGAACCCGACCAGTCTATTCAGGGAGAGGACGAATGTGGCCTGTGAGTGCGAAATGCTTAGAACTGCTATTTTATTTCCAGTGATATACCTCCCCTACTATTAATAATGAAACATTTACATAGCTACTAAAGTTTTGCTCTGTGCCAGGCAAGACGTTAAGTGCTTTGGCTGCATGAAATCACTTAACCACTTGTTGATTCACCCAAAAGCTTTGTGAGTGCTCAGCATATGTCAGGAGCTGTGCCAGGCACTGAGGTATTCTGTGGAGCCAAACAGCCACGGTTCCTGCACTCAGGGAGCAAACGGTCTAGGAATATGGGGTGCAACCAGCAGGTGCACAACTGAGGTGTGGAGCCAGAGTAAGCCACCTGGCACCTGGCATGTTAACTCTGGGCCACGTTCCCAATCAGAAAACTTCATTGTTCTCAGACTTCGCCCCTCGTTCTTACTGTGCAAAATGCTGGCCTGGTGCTATGGGAGAAGTCAATTACTATGTTCATGTTACAGATGACAAAACTGAGCTTAGACAGGCTAAGTAACCTGCACTATATCACACAGCTTACAGGGAGCAAAGTCTGGATAAGAACTTTGCTCTGGTTTTAGAGACACTCCTTTGCCTTCCCAAACTTCTCCCAAATGATTATAATCATATTTATAATTATAAGTTCTAATTATATTTAAACAGAACTGAATACATTTCATTATGTCATCTTTAAGACTATCTAACCACAAGGTAGAAAGGATTACCAACATCTTCATTTTTTAGATGATAAAAATGGGGCTCAAAAGGTTACTGCAACTTGCTCAAGATCACATGACTAGCAGATCCAAGCCAAGATTCAAAGCCAGGCCTGTCCCACTGGTAGGAGCAGGCTGTTTCCAAACATCACACTACTTCTGAAAATTCTCTTACAAAGGTAAAGAGTAATCAAATGGTAAGACAACAACTAAGACAGCCATGGTCAAAGGGATAGTCAACAATGCAGGTATTCTGCTGACAGGTCAGGGTTTGGCAGGGCGTATGGTCTGTGGGGGTGCTGACAGGTACAGCTTCTTACTGACCTGTTCCTATAGCCAGGAATGAACTTGTGCAGTCGTGTGGATATAAGCTTGTCGTCTGTATGTGGCAGAAGGCAGGCTACATTTAAATATTCACTTCCCACAGTGTAGCCATGCCACACTCATTGAAATTTCAGCTCTTCAGGAACACCCCCCCCCCCAAAGAAAAAAAATAACCTGGGGCTGGTAATCCTCCACCCCTTGACCCAGCAAATAGCAGTTACCACAGGATTATACAGCCTCTGCTAAAGTGTTTTCTAATCAAGAGAGGTTTTAGCAACTAGAGTGCACTGTGGAAAGATCAGTTCCCCAGTCAGGAGACGGCCCAGCCAGGAGAAAGTGGGGGGGAAAGGGGGTCGATGGGGTTGTTGCTGGGGGGTGGCATTTGAATGATGCATCTCTCTAAGCTGCCTGCAGAGATGCATTGCCCAAGGGGAAGCCCTGGTCCCTAGGTACTGGGTCCTTTTGCATTTGCATTGACAAACCTCTCTGCACAAAACTCCTAGCCTGAAAGGAAGGGGGGATGCACCCAGGCAAGCACAGAGCTAACTTCTGGAGCTGTGAATCCCTGGGGAAGGCCTAGCTGAAGGTCCCACTTTTCCTGAGCTTTTCTGCCAGGCTGCAGGTATAGACGCCTTCTTAGGCATCTTTGACTCATACTGATTGTGACATCCCTGAGAAAGCTGAATAGCCCAATGACGGCCTTTGTTCAGCTACTCCTAGGCCACAGCATACTGGGAAGATGGGTGCTTAGGGAGAAGCCCCGCCGTACCCATCTGTTTGGTGAGCACCAGCTCTTCCACGGCCATGTCAACTGGCTGGGATGAGCTCCTGCAGCTTCTACCTCTTGATTCTCTTTTTTTTATCCTCTCCCAGGTTTGTCCCAACTGACAGAGTCTCTCATTGACCAGATTTTAATCAGGATCCCTCCGAATCCTCTTTTTAACTTTGCCTCCACTGGGCTTCCATGGTCGTCTCAGCATTGTCCAGTTTCAGCAAGAATACTGTTAAATCAATTTATCCAGGTCTCCTCCCAACCCCCACCCCACCCTGATGACTGATCAGGTTCCTCAACCTCTACCACCCAGCAGGTGATGTCTGAAAACCATGCTGAAGTGTTCAAGCAAGAATTCTGTAAGGTTAGCCAGAATCCCTGATATTTCCAGCAGTTTTTCCATATACTAACCCCACCCTGCTCCTTGGCTATAAATGTCCACTTATCTTGTATTCAGAATTAAGCCCAGTTCCATACCAAAGTCACTTTCATCATATCACAATCATCTTAAATAAAATCTGCTTTGGCCATTTGACAGAATAGCCAGCTCTGGTTTTCTGTGGTATAACCACACCCACTGCCTAGTGCCTGCAGCTCATCTCTTGCCTCTTCTCCTTATGAGAAGCTCCTGGCTCATGATCTCTTCTCTATAATTGTCTAACACAAATAAAATTCTGCCGTTGCAATGCTTTTAAAGCCCACTGGATAAACCCAAAATCTTGATTGGCACTCAGGACCCTTCACAACCTAAGACCTGCCAACCTCATGACATTACCTACTACCCAGAGTCCCCAAGTGCTCTGACTATAGCCATACAACATGTCTATCCCCAAACAGGCCATGGCATCAACTGCAGTAGACATCCTGAGTGCTGATGACTTCTTCCCAGGCCCTCATGCCTCCATCTTATGAATCCCTGGAGGGCCTGACATACAGGAAAGTCTTAAGAGAAATTTTAAGTTTATGGATGGACGGATGATGGACGGACAGATGGATAGATGGATGGATGGATGGATGGACAGATGGACGGTCATTCATTTTCATCTGCTGTCTCCCTAGAAAGCAAACAGCCTCACTAGGCATTTTCATACACCAAGGTAATTTGGTCTCAACTTTTAACCACATTCATTGGAAAGATGAGCATAGTAATAACTACATTAAGGAATTGCTGTGAGAATTAAATGAGAAAATGTATAAAAAGGAAGTCTTCAGCCATGAGCCTAACATATAGCTAAGTGCATAATAAAAGCTCCACGGCTTTGAAAACAAGGTCTTCAAGTGGGAGCCACTTTGCCTTCCAATGGCTAGAACCCATGTCTTCCTAGTTTTTGGGTGAAGGTAGGGGTGGGGTGGGAGAAGGAAAGCCAGAGGAACTCCTGGCCTGCTTTGTGCAGTTTCAGGCTCAGGGAAGGCCCCAGCAGGTGAGTGTTATGAAGAGCACTCCCAGCCTGCGGCGGCCAGGGTGCTCAGGGTGGCTCTCCTCAGCTGGGGCTGCTCAGCCTAGAGGCCCGGAGCTCTTTGCAGCCTGCAGAAGTGCCCATGGCTCAGGCCTCTGCAAAGCTGCCAGGGATGCCTCTCCTTTTACCAGCAAAGCAAGGCAATCCGTGTCACTCTAGGCTGCACGCAGCCCCTCTCCAGTACTCATTTGGAAAAGCAGAGAGTGAAGACAAACTAGATCTCACAGCACAAAGGTCTCCTTGGCCTAGTCAGCCCTCCTGCCCCTGCTGCCATGACTCTGGGGCCCCACAGTGTCCCCGCAGACATACAGTCCCTTCTAGCCCACCCCCACACTGTGGCCATGGTGAGCACAGGAACACGGATCTGATTCTATTCCTCCCGACTACAAGCCATCCAGTGGAGTCTCCCTAGCGTCCTCCTAAGAAAGTTCAAATCCCTTGGTGTGGAGTCCAAGGCCCTTCACAGCCCTTCTAGGTGCTCATCCTGCCCCACATGAATCTGCCACTGCTGGGTTCAGCCACGATCCTTCACTTTGCTGGCATTCGTGTGTGCTCTTCCTCCGGCCCGGCACACCCAGACTCATTCAGGGAGATGACCCAGGCCTTTGGCCTTTTTCCCTGACTCTGAGTTCCACCCTCTGAGGATGGGCAGGGCTTAGGGATTCCAGAATAGCCCAACCCCATGGTGCTGCAATGCCAGAACAAAGCTCCGTTTCTCGCGTCCGGGATTCTGTTTGCCCTCATTACAAATGGCCCTGTGACACTGTGCACACCTAGCCAACAGGAACCCAAATAAAGGCAACACAGGCTGCAATCTGTATCTGCAAGGTTATGAATGGCTCAGCTGCACAAGAGAACACAGGCTGACATTTCCACTTAACCTTATTTTCACTCATGTCACCCTGCACCGCATGGCACACCCTTCTGGGACAGCCGGGGCAGGAGCTCAGGGAGTGGAGGCAGGTCTACCACCCCAGGCCACAAACATCAAAAACATCTCGCTGACACCTTTGGGAAGGCACCAAAAAGGAAGGCAAAAGTCGTCTATCAGTACAAAGACTCGTGTCCCAGCTCGCCCTCTGGCCCCAGCCTCTCTGCTCACAAGAACTTCTCTATAGTCTCCACTGTCTCTGGCATCTGGACCTCCAGAGGGCCTGGAACCGGAAGGAGGGAGTCTGTAGGCCTCCTGATCACATGCACAAAGCTACCACTGCCCCCCCTTCCATAGAGAGCTGCACATCCAAACAAGTTTTGAA
Source organism: Condylura cristata (assembly GCF_000260355.1). Classification (NCBI taxonomy): domain Eukaryota; kingdom Metazoa; phylum Chordata; class Mammalia; order Eulipotyphla; family Talpidae; genus Condylura; species Condylura cristata. The sequence goes on along the minus strand of NW_004567116.1, from coordinate 31,752,243 downwards.
TCACAGTAAGTATGAAGCACACACGAGTAAACATATGCACAACTGAGCACCTTCCCCAGCTCCACTTTTGCATGTTAAAACTCTCCCGTGTGAGGCAGTATCCATAAATTCAATAAAGAGCCTGAAAGCTGAGAGCAGAAGATGCAACACAAACACACCATCACTTTTGCTGATCATAACAGATGTTTTCCATGGCTGCTCCATCTGCACACCCACTCACACTAATGCACTTCGTAGTAGCTGTCATGGCAGACACTGCGAACACCCAAATTATGGCTGGGCACATTAACGACCCAGAAGAAAAGGGCTATATTTCACAACCTCTTGTAAAGCTATGTGACTATATTCTGGATAATAGGATGTAAAAGGAAGTGGACTGTGGCTTCCAGGAATTATCCTTAAAGGGGAAGGATGTGTGCTTCCGTTTTTTCCTGCTTGATGGAATGCACACATCGTAATTGGAGCTAGGGCAGGCATCCTGGACTATGAATCGGAAGGTTCATGTTGAGGACAATTTCAGCAAACTAAAAAGAGCCCGTGTCCCTGATATTGGAATAGCCAGAGCCATCTCAGACAGCTTAACTCCGTATTTTCGAATGTGAGAGACACTTCTCTCTTTTTTTATCCACTGATAATACTGGGTTTTCTGTCAACTTGCTGCTAAATCTAATTCTAATGGATATGGAAGGTAACCTAAAAAGGCCGGATCTGCTTTTCTAGACTTCATCCTCTGCATCAGTGCCAAATACTATATGTAGGGCCACTCTATCCTACGTGTTTGGAAAGGAAGAAGGAGTATTTAAGAAACTGCTTCCATCTAAATGGATTATGTGATCCAAGTCCTTAGCTAGAACTTTTCACTGGCAAAGGCCACTCTTGGTGCTTGGAGTTTTCTTATCTAGCTTCCTCTCTGTCCTGACCTTCTGATGTCCACTGGCCAGTTTTTCTGGCCTACACCACTTTCTTGTTAATCCCAGTTCCTTCTTCATATTACATAGAAAGAGTATTTATTTCCCCTGGTGGTTTCCACGTGACTGGCTTCATTGATCTGTTTTAGTCACAAACCAAGTGGCTGAGCTTGGAGCCTAAGCACACTCTCTCTGTCCTCACCCCCCAGGATAGCTCAGCCCATACAAATATCCCAGTGGGCCATCCTGACTTACCCCTGAAGGATGAAAGTCAAATGCCTATCCTGGCTGATCTTCTTTCTCAAAAATTCCAGCTGCTAACCAGGCCTCATCTGACTATAGCAGTCAGCCAGGGCAGGGCTGGGCAGGGCAGGGCTCACCCAACACAGGGGAAACACCACTGAATGGCAGGCTTTGTTATTAATTTCTGTTAAGCACCATGGAGGAGACAGTGAAGAGTAAGGATGTACAATGGGGGGACTGAATCTTTCCTGGGAAGTGAGGGAACATTTTTCTCAAGTAGTCACATTTTAGTGGGTGACCCAACTATAGACATGAAAACAAAATTAGATGGGGAAAAAAATTCAAAAGGAAAGACACTTTACAAATGCTGCATAATGAGTTCATTTTATTTCTACAAAGAAGAAAATACTTTTTTAAAGTGGGTCAGCACAACACTATATATTTCTGAGAAAAGTAAACTAAATAAAGTCACTGTCTATTTCTATGTGGGCCAAACTTCATTTTTTTCCCCCTTATATAACAGAGGTCTTTCTCCCCACCCCGTCCTGGAGAAAGGGAACAAGCTAGTTTTCAGGCCACCGCCTTACCCTGTCCTCTCGCACCTATGTCTTGCCTTCTACCAGGTGGACCTCACTGGGGCCACAAGCACACAGATTCCTGAAACCTAGACCTCTCCATGACCTTTGAGCTGCTGAAGCATCCACAGAATTAAAGGTGATTCAGCACTGCCCGGGTAAGTGTTACAGTTCACTCCCTTGGTGAGGACAAGCATGTGGAAAAACTGGTGGATAGCTACCACAAGCTAGACAGATGATGTCTCAATTCCTAGACTGAAGAGGAGCTTTTAATGTGGAGAATGACATATTTACAAATATGTTCACTGAAAAGAGTGGAAGGAGAAATCAGCCCATGCGGCCTCTGAGGCTCGAGTTTTCTGCCAGGAGGTAGGATGTCGGCCTCTGTCCTCTGGTCAGTTTCCTCGACAGTGAGCTGTGTCCTGCAAGGGCTGGGGCCAATCCCCTCACTCACCTGCCAGAGCCAGGTTTTGGCAAGGAGCCAGGACCCTGAGAAAGTTATTCATCCCCCTTAGGTTCCCAAAACTCTTCACTCAGTCACTCATAGTGAACATGTGGTGCTCACATGACAGCAGTGTCCCCGTCGCATCTATGAAGCCAGTAGCTTCTGAGGACAGGCACTAGCTGGCTGTACCCCAGCAACCCAGAACCCAGCACCAGCCAAGAGGAGGGGCAGTCTGAGTAAATGACCGTTGAAAACAGCATCTATGCAACATGGTGTTCAAATCCCAGCCCAGCCTCTTACAGCCTGTGAGAACTTGGGTAACTTACTCAACCTTGGAGACCTTATAGTTGGGATGAAATATGTGGAAGCATTTTAGGCCCACACAGGGCCTGCCTCCTAGGAAAGGGGAAAGGGCTACTGTGGATGGAGCCCTAGGGAACTGTGACCTTGCTCAACACAGAGCCTTTCACAGAGGCCCCTCACCCTGATAGAACTTACCTTCAGCCAGATGGGCTGACACACATTCTAGCTTCTTCATGATTCTCCTGGCTTTCCTCAGGGAAGTCTTGATTTAATAATAAAATATAGCCTCACCTCATCTCCAGGCTTCTGCTCCCACTCCCAGTCCCTGATGCCCCAACTGCATTCGTGAAACTGAGCTCAGCAGTTCACTGGAGCCACAACTTTCCATCCCAGGGCATACAGGGCAGACAGGCTGCTGCACCCATCATCAGCAATCCCAAACCCCAGTTCCTGGGTTTAACTCTGGTTTAGCTCTGGGCCTGGCCTGCTTATATTAGCTCAGTCTATACCAGTAGATCTCAAGCTGGTGACCCAGGACCAATAGCATCAGCATCTCCTGGGAAACTGCCAGATGTGCAAATTCTAGAGCTCCCCTCCACACCGACTGAATCACAAATTCTGGGAGGTCACAAATTCTGGGAGGTCGGAGGGACCCTGAAATCTGCATTTGAAAATCAGCCTGAAGTGCTTCCTGAATCCCCTTTTCTGATCACACCTCTTTCCATCTGCAACTTGGGGTCTTTCTCCTATGCTCCAGATGGGATGGTCAATGAAGTCCTCAGCAGGCATTCCTTCCTGCCACCTGCATTAGGCTGCCCCTTCTCTGATTCAGCACCCTGGAACAACCACTACCAGAATCAAGACCCACCCAGCCAGCAGGGTGGGTGCCCCTGCCTTTGCTCAGTCGGTAGTCCCAGGGCAGGAACCTCGGAGCCAGGACCCCATGATGTGCTCACTGCCTGCCATTTCCAGAATCCCGGAGGCTCAAGGGAGCAGGAGGGGACAGGAGAGCGAGTTTGGGGATGGAAAATGCCTTTGAAACTCACTAGAAGGAGAAATGTCACTGGTCCATTGGAATGTCCTAAGCAGAAGGGAGAAATGTGGAGAGGACCATGGAACACCAAGTCCCCCACTCTCTCCCGGGAAGAGGCACACACTAACCAGCTGGCTCCCTCCTAAGAACTTCTAAGTAGTCGTCCTTTTAAGTTCTATTTTCTGCTGAGCTGCAATCACTTGCCGCTGGGTGCCAAGGTCGCCTGCCACATTTCTGATTGCAAGTCCGCAAATGTGGCCCGGAAACCCATTTAACTCCTAGAAAACGCATGAGCACATCCCTAAGGGAGCCCTGGAGAATTTGCCACACAAGACACAGCCACTTCCCAGTTCTGTCTGCCTGATACTTTTGTAATTAAACATTGATTACCATTCTCCCTCTGCACTGCTGGCCCGTGCTCAACACTTGACAGCTATGAAAGGATCTGCTGGCTACAGGCTGACGGACTCCATGTCTGGTGGGTGGGTTCTCTGGGCTACGCTCCCTCCACCAACAGGATGGCTTCCCTCAGCTCAGGTTCACCCTCTGCCCACCCTACTCCCAGGCAGCACCCCACTGGCAGCCCCAGACACTTTGCAGTGACAGCAGTGTCTCCAGAGCTGTGGTCCTGGCTACCCAGCAGCTTTCATTCCTGCCCTGCATGCTAACTTAGACAGTTTCCCAGTCAGGATGCCTCCCTCTGACCCACCCCACCCCAATGCCATTCTTCTTGTCCCTCAGCCCTATTTCTTTTCCAAGAGCAGCTGGGATCTGGAGAAAATGCAATCGCTGTGATGAAGGCAGACACAGGGATCGGCACCATGGTCTAGGGTATCTCACTCAGGAAGCCCCTCTGGTCTGTTTCTCCAGAGTGTTTTCCAATTTGCTCTCCAAGAGAGAAATAATCTCTGGCTGTTAGCACATGCTGTGTGAAGGTCAAAAAAAAAAAGTCAGGAGTGGGTGACTTCTGTGATCAAAGACATGTGGGACACCCTAGATCAGAAACTGGCTTAAACACCTCTGACTGTATTCATGCACTTATGACACTCCCAACGAAAGATGCTCAAAGTTATTTACCCATATAACCCCATTCATGGAGCCTAGAATGGATCACACTTTGAGAACGGGGGCTCTCTCAGCAGCTCTGCTGTGAGCAGGCCCTCAGGTGATTTATGCAACCCCACTTTCCCCCCAGCTACCCTATATAGGGAAGGTGTCCAGAAAGAGGCAAGAATAGCCAGGCTTGAGAGCAGAGGGCCCTGCTGCAGACAGACAGGTCTGAGCCTCTGGCCCCTCACAGGAGGGGGAAGGGCCCCACCGGAGCAGGCAGACAGGGATGTGAAGTGGGGGCTAGCTCTCAACAGCCTGCTGGCCAGGAAATCTGTAACCCTTGACTCTACTTTGGCAAGCACCTTCACAGACGCTTTGAAATCCTGCTCATCTTAATCCTACCAGTAACACTGTGAACTGATGTCATGATTACCACTTTACAGATATGAAAATCGTAATATGGAGATTTGAAGACATTAAGAAACCAGCAAGATTTGAACCAAGGATTCCTAATGATGAGTTCCTCTAAGAACCCTAAGAGGGGAGGGCAAAAGGGAGAACTGACTGACCACACCCCGCCCATGCCTGCTCACTAGCACCATCTGCATGGAAGACACTACAGCCCTGCCTCTTTGGCAGCCAGCAGGCTGCAGGGACCTCTTTTCTCAGTTCTAACTCTTGAGCATTCTCCTGACACTGTGTCAACATTTGCCAGGAACAGAGCTCTTATCTTGCCCAATCCCAGCTTAATCCATACTCCAGTGCACTGAAAAGCCAGACTGCAACAGCATCACAGAAGTGGGCATGTGAAAACACGCATCTGTGACAAAACTTGCTAGGCCCTGGTTCCTGACTTTAACTCGTTGTGTTTGTTTTGGGGAAATCCAATTACTCTCTACAAACTCATTCCCAGCACCCCACAGTTAGTCCCAGGCTTGGCAAAGTCATCCACTGGCAGAATTTGCACCTCTGAACACACTTGAGTAGACTTTTCCCAACCTGCTGGAGGCCCTGAAATCCTACAAGGAGAAGGAGAAGCAGGGAGAGTGCATGCCTGGTGCCAGAGGGAGCACAGTTCTGAGTACTCAGACCAGCTGAGCAAGACAAGCGCCATTTGCTATACTTGCCCCACCCATCCACAAACATTCAGTGCCCAGAATGTGCCCAGGAAAGGTTACAGAAGCTTCCCTAATCAACATAATGTGGCTATCTCATGGGGCTTTATTTACAGGTGAATGGCACTGAGTTAATACTGAGCTGATATCAGCATGACACTATTTGACTTCACTGAATCACTACTCTAGTGCTCATGAGGTGGGTAAGAGCATCCCCATTTTCTGGAAGGGAGACTGAAGCCCAGAGAAGTTAAATTACCAGTAAAATGTCACATAACCATGCTGATCTTTCACCAGGGGCCACCTCTGTCCTCATCACCATGCTGCCTTGCTGGGCTTGAAAGGTTTAGAAGCACCAAAAATCTATAAGCTAGGGTAATCCCCATTGTCAGAGTCATTTTCGGATTAGATTCTGCTGCAGCACCAGATAATGATAGCATCTGTGGTGGATGAAGGCCCTGGTGGCTGTCAGGTGATCTGGGTACAGGTTTCACTGTCCCACAGGTGTGCCTGGGGCTTGGAGCCATGGAAGGCCTGGTCCAGACATGAACCTGCCTCTGAGCATTGAACAACCAGGTGTGAGGGGAGGACACCCCCTTCCCTCTCTAACACATGAGCTCCCCTACCTTTCATGACTCTCTCTTCCACAGTGATTATTACTGCTTGATGCCTTATTATATCTCTGTCTACTTCTTTAGACCCTATAAATGCCATGGAAATAACAGCTCTGTCACTCCACTTACACAGCATCCCAGGGCTCACACTAATCTGTGGGCTGTATTCCTGGAATACAGGAGGCTTTCAACAGCTATGTGTCATATGAATAGATGAATAAAAGCCTAAGGTGACCTAAGAAGATGTAAGAGGGCAGCTTGCTGCTGAAATTAGGCACATCTCTGCCCTGGATGAGTTCAGGGCACTGCAAGAGCTTGCCAATGAATGATGGGACCCATTTCAGTGGTCTGTAGTGAATCCTGGAGAAAAGGAAAGAAATCAAGAGGTTGACACTAAGTATCCTGAAGTTTCACTTTCTAAAGAGAGTAAAGAATTTAATTGTAGTCCATTGACCTGGGTTGATCCCTACAAGAGTTTCAAGGAGAAATACAGCAAGGAGAGTCAAGCAACAGGGGGCCAGATGGCCCAACACACTAGGCTGACTCATGGTCCATCCCACCCCAATTCGTGTCCATCTAGAACTTCAAAATGTGGTTTTACTTGGAAATAAAGTCTTTGCAAATATAGTTAGCTATGATGAGGGCATGTCAGATTAGTGTGGGCCCTAATCTAGTGGCTAATGTCTTTGTAAGTAAACAAAAGTGCATAGACACACAGAAAGAATCCAGGTGAAAGTGGAGGCAGAGATTGGAGTGATGCATTTACAAGCTAAGGAACACCAAGGAGCGCTGACAACCACCAAAAGCACAAAGGATTCTTCTCTAGAACCTTCAAGAGGTAACATGACCTTGCTGGCATCTTGGCTTTGAACTTCTAGCCTCCAGAAATAGGAAAGAATAAACTTCTATTGTTTTAAGCCACCAACTCTGTGGTACTTTGTTATGGGAGTCCTGAAAAATTGACACATCCACTAAGCAGACATCCTGTCTGCCTTACCTCATTTCCTGAGTGTAACTGCAGGAGCAGCAAGGCAACAGCCAAGCATTCTTGCAAGGCATGGGTATGCCTCCCTCAGCCAGGCCCTGCTTAGATTGGAGGACAGGGTCCACTGTCAATGGAATAGCAAGGCTAGGCAGGCACCTCCATGGACCAAGTGAACTCTTTTTAAAAGGAGACACATCCGGAGAAAAAGGAACTCTGTTGCACTGCTGGTGGAAATGCAAACTAGTACAACCACTATGGAAAACTGGAGGTTTCTCAAACTGCTAAAAATTGAGCTTCCATATGACTCAGCAATCCCACTTCGAGGTATCTACCCAAAAGACACAAAAACACTGATTCAAAAAAGACACCTGCACCCCATGTTTAATACTGCTTTATTCACAACAGGGAAAACATGGAATCAACCCAAATGTCCAAAAGTAGATGAATGTATTAAAAAGATGTGGTACATATACACAATGGAATATTACTCGGCAGCCAAAAAAGAGAAACACATACCTTTTGCAGCAATATGTATGGAGCTGGAAGGGATCGTGCTTAGTGAAATAAGCCAGAAAGAAACAGAAAAATACTCATAGCAGGAGTATAAAAGACCAAGGGAGAAAATAACAATAATAATGAACTATATACCAGAGACATTTTATGGGGGCGGAGTGAGGAATAGGATCAAAAATGGAGAGGGGGGAGATGCACTGGACTATGGTGATGGCACATGAGTGAACTGGTGATGGGAAGCCCACGGGGATTACAACTGAGATGGAAAAAGGCACAAAATAGTGTAAAAACAAACTATTATATATGTGTGTGTATGTGTGTGTGTGTATACACATATATATACACACACATACATATAATAGTGTATATATAATACACACACACACATATGTGTATATATGTATTCTTCTCTGAAGAATTCTAATATACCACAAGAAAGACTAAAGTCTGAAAGAATGCAGCATAGGAAATCAGAAATAATCTGGCTTGTTTTCTCTCCTTTCCTTGCAGCCCTATAACTTAGATCAGATATAAAGCAACACCAGAAATCAGCATACCATCTATGCCAAGTTCAGGGATAAAGCAAACTATCACATGGCATTGTTAGAGCTAGAAGGTCACCTTGTATAAACATTTCATGTTTAAAGGAGGAAAGTGGGACCCAGGGAAGGAAGTGGCACTAGCTGCCCAATCGCAGACAGTGACATGGGAGCAGAGATGAATCCATGATGCCAGGCTCATGCTGTCAAAATAAATGGCAGAAGTGTGAAGGTGAAATTCTATCCTGTGGTTAAATCAACCTTCAGAACTAAGTAGGTTGTCCACGTAGGTGAGAAAACTCTAAGGAACACCATTCACATTGTCATTTGCCCCTCGAATGCCCAGTCCACACCTTGCACCCCAAACATGGTAGCTGTGACAGTCACCTCAAAAGCCACTATAAGGCTTGTAAAAATGTCACTGATGTACATCAGCAATAAGTTTCCATTTAACTCCATATTGGAGTTGTGGTGTAATTATGCAGTAGACACAGCTGGTGAATAGTGAGTCAGTCTCGCTTCCAAGCAAGAAAGTGCTCTTGAATAAAAAAAAAGGGGGTATAAATGGAAGACTTCTCACTGGATCCAGATTACTACCTGTTGAGTATTTTCACAATTTGCACATGGATGTTGCACCAAGAAACTCCAGATCATGCCACCAACCTTGCATGATACCAGCTGCCAGCTTGAACCTGGCAGCAGCACACTGCAATTCTGAAAGGAGGAAATCAAAACACAGTGCTACTTGCAAGGAATAAACACATTATGATATATCAGTCTAAGTTACATTATCTGTAGAGAATATGATAGCATTAGTCTCTCCAGTTACAAGTGACAGGAAAATGTGCAGTAAACTACAGCTCCAAATAAGCTGAAGTGTTATGTTCAGTGCATGTCACTGCCCAAAGAACAGAAAGGGGAAAGATGTACAGATTTTACTACAGGTAGTCTGTTTTTCCCAAGTCCCAATAAATAAATATTGGACAAATATTTTGAGAATATCAGATAGAAGAGACACCACATTATTAGCCTGCCCTGGAGGCCAACAAGTTTTAAAAGGCCTGAATGCCAGTTATCTTTCCTGACCATCCCAGGTAGCTGGCACTGGATGGTTCCTTAAGACTGTCCAGCCCAGCAGTTTTCATACAGTTGCACAGAGCTCCAAGATACCAGTGAGGTGTCTCCTGCTTCCTGCAAAAAGGACAGAGTCTCACTTTTGACTAACCAGAAAGATTTTGTCATCTGTTTTATTTGTGGGGTTCTTTGTTAAATTTCATTTTTAAATGTTGTTGTTGGTTTTTAATGCAACAGTTACTGTCCTAATCTCATTGTTAATAGCATGGACCCTTTAACCAGAGAATTTGGAGTCAACTCTTATCTGCTACTTCCTAGCTGTGTGACTTTGGGAAAATTCCTTAACTGCCCTGTGCTTGCAGTTCTTTGTTTGAAAAATGGAGATAAGAAGTTACCTCAGAATCATTGCAAGCATGCAGTAACTGTTTGCTGCTATTATTATTTGCATCCTCATCATACAGAAGGGAAGTCTAGTCCTGAGGCTAAGCAGTGCACCTGTTAAAGACTGTTGACTTGAGGGCCAGGTGCTCTCGCTCTATAAGCTGGCATTAACAGCCCAACCTCCCTGTGAAGCTGAAGAAGATGCCAGGGCTCCCCTTGATGTTCTTTGTGTCCACCAAGCTCAAACTCATTGAAGACTGAATTCTGTTGAGTGATTTGAGCTACTTGAAATGTCCCCAAAGAGGGTTTGGGTGGCTGACTTTGGGACAGTCAAGGCAGGGCTGGTTGGACACAGACCTCTACCACCCTTCCCTGGCCAATGCCAGCCAGCTCCACCCCCCAGCACTCATAGACAAGTTCCCAGGCAGGTGCCCTCATTTGACCACGTGTTTAGGAAATACCCCAATTTTTTTTAATTCAAAGATACTCAATTCTTTTTCTGCATTTCCATGTTTCTGAAATGGTGATGAATCTTAAAATCAATGTGTGCTGTTAATGTGATAGTATTTCTTTCTTTTCCTCAGAAAAACTTACTAAATCAATGAGGAGTCGCACAATGGTGGCATGCTAAAGACCATACCTTGTAATAGAGACAGTGACGCTCATTTTTCTCTAGGAAAAAAACAGGGAAGGAAGAATGGTTCAGTCATGCTGTTGAGTGTCTGCAAATACTGCAGCATGCATGTGCCAGGCTGGGTAGGCAGAGATCTGGGCGAACAGGGCACTGGTCTGTGGGCCTGCGTGCACTAAGGTACAGTGGGCAGGGCCCTGCTGATGCTGAGACCTTGCAGCACTTTCTACCCTTCTCCACTAACAGCATACACGGAAAGTCCAGCCTCAGCTCAGTGTTTCCTGGCCCAGAGCCCCAGCGGCTGACAAGCAGCTGCATTTACCCAGCTTCCCTGGCAGGAAGGCTCACTGGAGGTGGAGAGAAGGTTCCCTCAGCTCCGCCGTGGCACAGGGTGGAGAATTGGGCTCTTCGTGGAAAAAGTACACTCTGCCCTGCAGGAGGAGTGGTTCCTGGAGCTCCACTTAGCACGCTGTGTTCAAGAATGCCCTCCCAGCCTGCCTGAGCCACCGAGAGGGGTGGCCATTAAGGCCACGGGCTGCCTGGGTTTGAACCCCAAGTCTACTACTACCTCTGTGCATCAATTTGTGCCTCTGATTTCTCCTGTGGAAAATGGAGATGATAAAGAGAGCACCTCCCTCATGGAGTTTTATGAAAATAAGTGAATTAAAATATCTAAAGTGCCAGGAATGAAGCCCAGCCCCTAACATGTTCTATTTTAGCCCTAATTTAGAGACTTGCTGTTTGTCTAATAAACTCTGACTCACCCTTTGAAAATTCAACCCAGTAATACCCTTCAAGAAACCTTCCTGACCACCTCCAACCTTGCTGTCTGCTCTAGTTACCTCTGTTCCTTGGCTATATACGTGAAGGGTGATTTTGTGGGGGGTGGGAGGAATGTCCTAACTCTCCAGCTATTGTCTGTGTTGCATAGCTGGTAAGTGTCTACTTACTTCCTTAGTGAGAGAGGGAGCTTCATAAATGCAGGGTCTGACCTCTGATCACCTCTGTGCCCCCAGTACTTGAGCAGGACCTGAAACCAAGTACATCTCCATGACCACTTAAAGGATGGGCAGCAATGAGATGGGGCAGGATGGCATGGGTGGGGGAGGGGTAGTGGGGGAGGGGTAGGAGAGCTTGGCATGGAGGGCCATGGGAAGGCATGGAACAGAACACTGTGACAAGACCTTTTCAAAAATCAGAAGTGGATTCAAGAAGAAAAAATAACCTTACTCTAGATGTCAATTTGCCAAATGTACCCAATGCCTTTAAGTTCTAAAAACAATCAAGTCTCCCTTGGGACATCAGTCCAGTGCAGTCTTCTGTGCTGAGGGAAAAACCTCCTGTAGATCCTGCAAGCAGCTGATCTGGAAGGGCACTGCCTGCTTCCCATCTCCCAGCTCCCGACTCTCCCCTCAGACTGCAGGGTCTGTGTCGGTTGTGATGGTCCAGAGCACGGGCCACAGCAGGCAGGGAGTGGCAGCCATGCTTCCCTGTCCACCTTGCAGATGCTGATGGTGGCCATTTTCGCTGGCTGTCCAGCGAGCAGGGCCACTGACATTCCTATCAGACTTCTCTCAGAAGACCCGTCTCACAGCTTTCTTGCTATATAAGATTTTTGGCATAATAGGCCTCAACTCTGCCACTGGGGAGCTGACAAAGCTTATAGTTTGACTGCCCGAGGGTCCTCTCCTGCAGAGGCCCCTTGGTTGATGCTTCTGCCACAGAAAGCTCATTTTATTTAACCTTTCTTTCTGTTATGGCATTTTAACGAAAAAGTCACTTAAGACCTGCAGTGAAAAATACATTTTACTAGAACAATGCATAACCCAAATACCATTTGCCTTTTCTTATCAATTCTTGGTTCATTCATCATCTTTATTAAAAATCCATGAGGAAACAGCAGCCTCGGAAACTGCGGGGTGCCTTTGTCAGGGAGGTGAGGAGGGAAGGAGAGAGGCAGCCACGTGAGCAAAGCCACGTTCCCTTCATGGCAGCGTGGGAGGGGGCTTCTCTGTCCTCCACCTACAACCTCATCCAGCAACTCCGTATTCTACAATCAAAAACCAACCCTTCTGCCAATGAAAGATTTATGCTATAAGAAAAGGAATCATCCAGGGCTGGATTCAAATCCCTACAACTGCCATGAATAAGCCCACTGATCTGGGGCCCGTTGTTTAAGCCTCCTGACATCCAGTTTCCCCATCAATACAGTAGGGATAGAACACCTACCTCCAAGAGGCTTCCTGGGTAAGGGCTCAATGGGAAGGCAAAGTGTGAAAATGCCTCGCAGAGTTAAGCACAAACCAGCTGTCTAGTAAAGGCTAGGAGACCTTTCTGACCCAGCCTGGCAGCAGGGATGGGGTGCCATTAAGCTTTTAGGTCTTCCAGGGGTCATGGATGTGGTTTCTCCAGAAAAACAAAGTGCTGCTTCCAGAAATGCCAGGCTCCCCAGCATGGGCAGAACTAACATAGAGGAGCCCTCTATGTGGACAGGAGAGGTGGCAACAGGACAAGGGAGTGGCAGGAACAGCAGCTACCAGTCACCATCTCATTCTGCCTCCCTACACAACCTCTGGGCAAACAGGCATTATTATTATTATTCCTTCTGCTTCTCGGGATGCTGTGGTTCCCAGAGGTGAGGGAAGCAGCCCACACTCACAAAGGCCAGGTCATCTGAGAGCCCCCAGAGGCCACACTCTTGACCCCTTCTCTTTAATAAAGTTGCAAGGGCCACAGCCTGGATGCTGGCTCTTCTAAGAAGCAGTATGGGAACCAGGCGTTGCCTCTTCATGACCATAGCCCCCACCGCCACCAAGCTTACCTCCATCCCCCACCAACCTCAGGGCACACAGCTCAATTTCAAACCTCCACACCCGGCTCCACATGGGCTTCTGCAAATAGCAAAACAGTCGGCAACGAACAATGTATTATTTATTATGAAACTCCATGGAGAAGAAGAATCAACCACTTATTAGGTCCATCCAAACACTAACAGTTGCACCTTTAGTCCTCATTTTAATGTGATGGGCACCTCAAATTTATTTAACTGGGTCACGTGGAGAAAAGTGGCAAAACAAAGCTGAACTGAGTTCTGCTCACCTGGGGGCCCTGGCCCACTCCGCACATCACACCAGCTGAGGCTTTGTTTGGCCCCCTGCAGTCCTCTCGAGTCCTCCTGTTCACAGATGGTGAAGCAGGAGCTGCCCGAGTCTCCTCCATGTGCTGTTCTCTCCCTTCCATAATTTGCCATCGTTTCCTGATGTTTCCTGCTTCAGCCTTTGTTCCACCAACAAGACACCCCCAGCCCAGGAGCTGTCTCCCTGACCCCACCCACCATGTGGAGGTGCCCTTGGGACTCCCTCCTTTTGCAGGAGTCTGTCCACTCTGGGCTCTCAATCAGCATGTGGTTGATGGCCTGTGCCCTCCCAGGTCTGGGGCCTTAGTTCTTCCTGACTGTTGCCACAAGGCAAGTTCAGCTCATCTTGCAGCTTGTTCTTTCCAGACACTTGGTTCCAGTAGCCTTGGTTCCAGTAGTAACCCTTGGAAGAGGAACGGAGTGGGGAAGGCAGGCTCTGCTACCTCATCGAGGGATGCCCCTGGAAGCTTCTAGCCAGTCTCACTAAAGAAGGACCCTAAGAAGCTCCTGCTGTGAGTTTGAATACTTAAGTTTAAAAAGGAATTAAATGTCCAAATTCAACTGAAACAGAGCGTCTTCTCTGCAGGCAATGATCTGGGCACACTGGATGTCATGTCATGCCTAGTTCCCACATGAGGAGACAGGGGCTCAGAACAGTTACACAGCTTGTGACTGGGGTAGGTGGTCACGTTGCTAGTTAGTGAGATTCAAACCCAATCCAACACTGTTTACCTAGCCCTGCCTTCCAACACCACACTTCTGTGGAAACTATTCTGAGAAATCAAAGCAGTACTTTTCTATCCAGAACTATAAATATCCAGAGACAGGGAGATGAGATGAGAAAACAGACATCCTTTCCCAGGATTTGGGAGCAAATTCTTGCAAAGCTCCCAAAAGCATTTTTGAGTTCTGAAAGCAAAGAACTGTCAGCACAGGGGGAAAAAAAATAATAATAATAAAGAAAAAAAAAAAGCAGAGTGCAGAAGATAAAGGGTGATGCTGACCTGCCCCTGGAGCATAGTGGGGTGCACCAACACCTTCAGCCAGCAAAGGCCCCCTGGCTGCTGACTTCAGCAAGTCAGGCAATGCAAATGGTCAGGCAATGCAATGGCTAGCAGATTGCTTCGCCCTTGCAACAGCCTCTTAAATTAGGCACTGACATTAACCCCATTTTGCAGTTGGAGGAATGAGCACAGAGAGGTGAAATACCTTTCTCATGGTTACATAGAAGGCAAGTATTAGCCCCAGGTCGTGTGACCCCAAAGTCGGAGCCTGGAACCACTGAACTATACTGCCTCCAGCTGCACAGTGCAACTTAGAGACAACCCCCAACTCTCTTCAGAGACCTCATGTTAGCTCCTAAGAGGATGGGCATATTCCTAGGAGTCTATTCTCTGCTGTCAACTCCAGGTGAGAACCCAGTTCCCAGGGGGGCCTGCACCCCGAAGTCCCCAGAGAGATCACAGGCAAGCACTTAGAGGAATGCGACTAGAGTAAATATATACAACAGCTTCACCACATGAGGCCCCAAGGGGCATCTCTTCTCCCCCATGGCTCCAGGCATTTCCTGTGTCTTGTCTGAAGGTTAGAAGATTCACTTGTCTCAAATGCAAACTTGAAAACTGTTCATCACTCTATCAGAGTGGTGGCAGTACAGGCAGTCCCCCATTCCAGAACAAATTGGTTACTGATCAAGTTGTTCAGAACAGAATGCCAATTTTTCTATGGAAACCATGTAAGCCCAAGGAAAAGATTCCAACCACACAGTACGTTTACCCAGTATGTACTCGGCCAACATTTACTCTAGTCTGCACTATCCAATATGGTAAGCACTGGCCACAAGTGGCTATTTAAATTTAAATCTGCTAATTAAAATCAAATAAGTCACACTTACCCCATTTCAAATATTCACAAGCAGCATGTATCAGTACTGGAACTATATTGAACAGCGTGGCTCTAAAACACTGCCATCATCTCAGGAAGCTCTATCGGCCAGCCCTGATCCAGACCCTAGCTCTATATTATAACATTGCCCAGATTCCTTTGTTGATAAACCTTGAGGGTGTCAGGAACACACCACCTCCCTAAGCGAAATTGTGGTGAAGTACAAGGGGGTGGGGAAGGAGGACTTCAGAATCACACAGTTCCCAGACTATTCTAGATCTCACTTTTTCTAATGCACATCACCATCTGTGCCTCAGTATCCTTATCTGGAGTGTGGGGACACTGTCCTCTTCCAGGTAGCCATGAGAATCAAGTGAGATAGATCTCAGCCCAGTCAAGCTCCCTCTGTCTACTGCAGTTACCTGCCACAGTGGCACCCGGGAAGCCTAACCTTAGGCAATCCCAGGGACTGCCACTGGGGAGGTGGTGAGGGCCGCAATGGGTCTCCTGGAGGTAAGGAGCAGTAGTGCAGAAGTAGGAGCTGGGAAGCTGTGTCCTCCTGAGTCTAACCTGCTCTTTTCCCATCATCTCTGGCACCTGTGTTAGAATGTTCCAAGGCCACTTTGAATCAGAAACCTGGAGCGTAAGTACCCTAGCCATGGGCTCTGAGAGGAAAAGAGCCCTGAGGTGTTCCTGGGAATACGAGAGAAGTCCATTTTAGAACCTATTCACTCATTCATCAATAAACACTTACTAAGCATGTTAGGACTTTATATTCAGCACTGAGGAGGCACAGAGGTAAAAAGCATGGCCCCTGCCCTCCAGGCCTCCATAAACTAGCTTATGCACTAGTATGCAGTAAACACTATGATATTGGAAAATCCAGTGGGTCTGGATTTTCTCAGGAGCTTAGGCAAACAGATGGTGGATAAAGGGTCTTGGGAATGGAAAATGAGAAAAACTTGGGAGTTTTCCAGGAGGGGAAACTTGCACTAAATCTTCAAAGACCGAGTGTGGAGAGACATCCTGGGTGATCTGCAGTAACAAAGATACATGGGTGTGAATACTTTCTGTCATGCCAGCAGCAGTCCCACGGGGTTGGGGGCTTCCACGGACATGATGGGAGATGAGGAAGGGAGGAATAGCTCTCAGGGCATCAGGCATGGCTCTTCCCTACAAGTTCTCAGTCCATGACAGGCCCTGTTATTGTGACTGAGAAGAGCAGGAGGCTGAGCCCCATCACATCGTCACATTTAAGCCTCTGTGCAGACTTGGCCTACTTTGCGTGCCATCAGGGAGCCCACTGTCACTGCACATTGAGAATGTTCATGAGCTAGGTATTTTTATGCATTTTTATGCATGTGTAGATTTTTTAATTAACAAGGGATGCACAGGCTGAGCCTGGATGGAATCCTGGATCACAAAAATGCTCACACATGGGTTAGCATACTCTTCTGAAGAGTCAGATAGAAAAAGATTTCAGGCTTTGCAGGACATACTGTTACTGTCACAACTACTCAACTGTGCAGCTGTGGCGCAAAAACAGCCGTAAACAACATGGAAATGACGAAGGGTGGCTGTGTTCCAAGAAAACTTTATTTATGAAAACAGGCAGCAGGTGGGACTGGGTCCCTACAGCCAACCCCCACTATCAGAACATCCTTGAGACCAGTGGGGAAACACGCATAAGGATTAGAGATAATAGTATTGCGCTGGTGTCCATTTTCCTGAATGTGGTAAGTAGACTGCACTGCAGAAGAATGTCTGTACTTAGAAAACACAGGGTGAAGTATCTAGAGGGCAGAAAGGCTAGAACTAATTCTCAAGTGGCTCCAGGAGATAATGGTGTATATAGAGATAAGGCTAATGTGGCAACACTTGAAGAATGGTGAATCCAGGTGATGGGTATGTGGGTGCTCCTTGTGTTAATCTCGCGGTTTCTTTAGACATTTGAAGCCTTTCAAAATAAAAAATCTGGATGAAAATTAGAAACTTGAAAACTTCAATGGAACCAAAGGTCTTCAAGAACAGACCACTCTGAACTCTGAGCCCTACCCCGCACCTACCCCACTCCCCCCATCCTTCAGTGCTCTCTGACCAGACCCAGCACGGACTTGTCTTTCTGTAGAGTGGACAAGGGCGCACTTTCGGTTATGTGCCTCGCCTTTCTTGTGAGTTCATTTGAATGCAAAAATGGGTGCTGGGTTTGGCTCCTTCTCAGGCCCTTTTTTGTCTGAATTCTTGTTCTCCTCATTCAACAGCCTGGAGACCAGTTTCCTTTTGACCCTGGGACTCAGGGGCTGTGAAAGCACAAGCAACCATGAGAGCTGCTAACGCTCCCGGTCATGGGATTTTCTGCTAAAGACAAACCCAGGGCAGCAGCTGAGGAAAGGCAGCCACTAGTAACATCTGCCTGATCAGAGGCCCAGACCCCACCGGGGCTCCATGTGAAGCTTTTTGCTGAGCCAGGCCAGTGACACTGTTAAAAGGCTGGCTTTCCCAAGTAACCCAGATCTACAGCTCCACTGGTACCACTGCAGAGAGATATCCTAATTCTTGACTTATTAGTAATCAATACCATGAAAAATACTAATGTCTTCATTCAAATAGGCATCCATTGATTTCCATTGCAAAGTTGGGGGTTGTCTGGAGGCCCAGTGTCTCGGAGCTTCAGTTTTGATTTTTCATCTGTCAAAACAATACTATAAAGTAAAAACAAACAGTTCCTGGGAACAGGGAGGAGAAGAGTGGAAATGACCACCTCCCACCTGTCCATTCCTCTGCATGTCAGTCTGTGGTGCTTCTTGGGCCTCTATGGGCACCAAACATGGTACCCCACCAGGAGATACCCATCGCTACTGTTACAAGCCATTTCAGGACCTTATCCTCTTCTGGAAAAGAAAAACAGAAGTTCCACCGTAAGGGAGATATGGTGTTGTTTGGGAACCTCAGCACTAAGAGACATGCACAGAGTTAGCATTTTCAAGACTTAACATCCACAGGACTTTAGGGTTCTGTCTTCAATGCACCCTGTCTAGCTGCCATCAATCTGCTCACAAACACCCTTCGCATACATTTGCAATTCCTCACCACCCTCACCTTGTCCTCCCTCTTCTTGCCTTGTGTCCTGCAAAACCCACGGTCAGGTTCTGCCATGCAACTTGTTTTGACCAATGGAATGTGAGCAGACATGAAGTAGGCCAAGTAGATTTAAAGGTGACTATGAAACGGCTCAGCCTCTTGCTCTTCTCAGCCACAATTAAACAGACGTGTCAAGGAATGAGAACGTAGATGGAGCAGAATCACAGCCAACACACAGCCCACATGCAACAGGAGAAAGAAATAAACCTTTGTTTTCTAAGTCACTGAGATTTGGGGCTGCTGTGAAGGAGCCAAATTTAGAAACAACTGACTAATTACCCTCTGATAACAGGAGTAGCAAGTAGGCTGCAGGCCGCTTGCACCAAACCCTATGGTTCCCATCCACCACCTCACAAAATCCAAGCCCGATTCCATTTTCATAGCAACTTACTCTCTATCCATTTATCCCTGAGACTCCTAAGAAATGAGTCTTCCCAGCAACTCCCCTTGTTCATGACTTATTTTTGCAATGATTCTAATGGGAAAGGAAAAGCAGGTCTAATTTTTCAGCAACCTCTGAGGATCTCAGAGGGCATGTCCCCCTTTTTCCTCTCTTGGAGAAGCTGCACACCCAAGGCTTGTAATACTCTGTTCAAGTCAGTCAGATCGCGTGATGGAGAGAGCACTGAGCCAGGAATCAGTTCAGGTGAAATTGCTGGGCCATTTTATTACCACCTCAAATTTTCAAGTCTTCAAGACCAGGGTGACTTGGACAACTTACTCTCCCTGTCTGAATTGCTCAGGGCTTTTCAAACCCAACCCTAGGTTTGTCAGGTGTCTCAGCAGGCACTACAGTGAAGAAGCAGCTTGCGGCCAGCAGGCCTTGCCCGCTACTCTGGTCAATCAGTTCTGCTTTGATCGCTTGAACATACTGAGTTTCCAAATAAGCTTCTGTTTGACCAAGAATTGTATAACATTTCAAATCCACTTGCCAGGGGCTTTCTGAGCTCTGACAGTGAGACTCCTGTGCCTAGCTTCATGCATATCTGTGGCCCTGGACTTTCGGACACTAACACACAGTGGGCAGTCAGTGGTGACCAACTGACAAGCAATAACCTAATTAAGTAGATTCAAAACAACTCAAGCAACTCAGCTATAAAATAGCTGCCTCTAGTTCTACAAGAGGTGACTGGACATTTTAAGATGGGGGGGGGGCGCCAGTTAAGTGACACCACTCTGGAAGTGAGCTCAAGGTTTTATCTTTCGACTTGAGGTTTATCTTCTGCTTAGAGTAACTATATAACCACCACCTGCCCCAACATCAATATTCCATCTGGAAACAGGTCCTTTGTGAGTGAGAGGCCCACTTGTAGATCACATTATAAAGCCAGGATGCCCTGGAAACCTCTTGGGGTGTGAAACTTTGTTGGGGAGGTTTGTTGATGAGAATACTCAGTCCTTATCGCTCCCCTACCCCCTCCTTCCTTTCTATCTTTTTCACATTCTCACTGAATTCTCTTAGACACTCTGGTCTCAGGGAGTGTATAAGCTTTGGGGCCTCCCCCCAAGGGGTAGAAAGTCTTCTATTTTCCCAAAGTTCCTGTGGGTGGACCCACATTCTGAGACCAAGGGAACTGAGCAGAATTTAGAGAATGAAGCCTTCACTGAGGCTAGTTCCCATCTGCCCATGCAAACGGTGTCCCATGAAACACTGAACCACACCCCATGTAATGAGAATCCATTCTTCCAGACAGCACTTGCATGGCACGTGAGTGCACCAGACAAGGGCAGAACCAGGAGTACCTGTGGCCTCATTCAAGTCACTCACAGTAAGTAGGCAAGCAGGGCAGAGATGAGAGGTGGGGACCAGAAACAGGGTATGAAACTGCTGGAGCAGTGAAAGATTTGATTGAGAAAGAAGTTGGTCCATGGAGACAGGAAATTCTCAGGAAAGAAATAACTCTGATTCAAGGGAGATTTATATAAAACAGACACAGCAGAGCAGGCTGCTCAGGAAGTAAGGCTCTGCTTGATGGGAAATGCAGCTTGGGCTTTTCCTGACTGGGAAAATGCATAGAAAGGACCTAGATTCTTCTGGGAATAAAGGAGATGTGTGTGAGCCCAGTCAGGCTAGGAGTAGAAGTCAGGGTGATTTCCGGACTATAACTAGAAGAGAGAACCCCATCTTGTGGATCCGTGTTTGCCCAAAAGCTTTACTCAGCACGGGCCCACACAGATTTAACATGTTAAACTGGGTCTACCATGAACCAACCCAATGAACTTCTAATATGTTTCCCCATTTCCTTTCTTGCCCCCACCCATGATATTCTCCACACTGCAACAGAACAACCTTCTACTGCAGCCAACCTGTAAGTCACCTCCCTTCTCAAATGCCCTGCTTGGCTCTGTCTTGCCCACATCCGCTTATCTCTCCTTGCCACTGAGCCCACCCAAACATGCATGCTCTACCCCTGCCCAGATCCAAGTTCATCTGGCCTCTTTCCCCAGGCTTTGTGAACACACCTAGCCCTTTTCTTCTTTGGGGATTCTGCCCTCTGCCTAGAAAATTTCTTTCTGAGAATTTGCCTGATCAGTTCCTTCTCCAATTGCAAATCTTTCCCTGGTTACCCAAACACAAGGACTGCGCTAATAATACTTTGTTCCTCCCACCATATTCTGTTCTTTGCTTTGACTGCACTTCTTACAATATGTGCTGACACATTTAATATCAGGCTCCAGACTGATATTAAGGTCAGCACCATGAGAAATGGTTGTCCAGCGCTAGCAATGTGCACGGTATATTCAGGGCTCAGTACATTTTGGTTGAACAATGGAATGAATGCCTGATTTCCTTACTAGTCCTCAACTTGTCTCCAGATTGTTCCCACATCTTCCCTCTAATCACATTAAATCCACGCTGTATGAAAACATGAAGCAATAATGGCGGTTAACATTCATTGAGTGTTTTTAGTATGACTCAGCTTTTCTTGGGTCATCTCACTTAATCATCACAGCAACTGAATGAGGTAAGCCTTATTATTTCCAATTTATAGATGAGGAAATCAAGGCTTAAAACAAATTTAGTTGATGGCTCAAAATTCAGATGGTGAGCACATGGCTAGTGAGTGTCAAGGTCAAGTTTTCAACCCAGGAGGACTGATCCTTTGCTTGTGTACTTAGCTACTGTCAATATGGTAGCTTGATGATACCCAAGGGACATATCTCAGAGAATCAGCTCCGGACTCTGTGATGAAGAAGTAAGTCACTGCACATGTCCTCAGCATGTGGGAAAATGAGGTTATTTGGGCTTTTCCAAATAAATACGGCTTTTCAAAACCAGTCCACCTTCTGGATCTGCGCCCCCCAAAAGCCCCAATCCTCTCAAGTTCGAGGTCAGGCCAAAGTCAGTGGAATTGCTAGGTAAGTGAGGTGCCCTCCCCTGTAGCAACAATGTGCTGCACAATTTTCCCATCAATCATGCCCCAGGGGCCCTTTACAACTGGGTAGAGTTGGCTTTGGCAACCTCTTGTCAATTAGCCGTGTCCAGGCCAAACATAATATCTTGACAGAGACTGTTTCAATTCAGTTCAAATAGACTTTCTCCACAGAGCCCATAATATGTAATGAGGTTATTTAGTATAGAAGGAAATCCAGTGACCTGGAAAAAAAAAAAATGGTGTGCTAAAGCAACCATTTTCTTTGCCTATAGCTCCACGAGCTCCTACTTAACTGACAGCAACAATGTCGGCTGGGCTGCCGTTGTGAAGGCGTTTTGTTCATTCCCTAGCCTGACCCTCTGCTTTGGATGACACAGTGAGTTGTGTGTTCTGCCCTGGTGCCCTAGTGAGACCCCAACAATTACTGGGCGCCAGAACTCTTTGGAAGGAACTGACTTACAAATGTCCAGGTTCTTCCCCTGAGGATTCTGATTCAGCAGATCTGGGTGGGGCCTAGTATCTGTATTTTCCCTTAAAGGCAAACCTATGACAAAATCAAGTAGCGGTATAGATGCAGTTGTCATGCAATATCTAACAGGGATGTAGGCTCAGCCACCTTTTGGGGGGATCCTTTACCAGATCATTGATCACTCTTAGTTTTCTTTTACCAGGTCCCTTGAAAGTCTGATGGGGCTCAAGGGAGATGATATGAGTAAAATAATAAAATTGCTAACATGCATTGACTGTTGACTAGGTCCTAGACAGTAAATGAAGCACTTTGCCTGCATAATTCAGTCTTCAGAAAAAATATCTGGGGAAGAGAGATGAGGAAACCTGCCCAGTTCCCAAGGTTGGTCATGTGATTTCAGGTAAGAATCCAGAGCCTGGACTACTCCAGAGCCAACCATCAGGCATCCACATGAGACAGCAGTTCTAGGGTCTTGTTGGAAAAGTCATGACACATTTTTCCATAGGAAAAAAAATACGTCATGACTTTTACGACCACCCAATAGATTGAGCTTTCCTCCCCCTCCTTCACTGACAGCACTGGGTTATGAAGTCTGAGCCTAGAGGACAGGACCAGAGATGTCTCGAGCCCTGAATATGATTAGCCAGCACCCTGCTGCAGGAGGACAAGAAACAGATGACCCAGCTGTGACCCTCACCTCCTTCCCGGCAGTAGTCAGGAGTGCAGAAGCATACAACTCCAACCCATCAGTTTCTGCTGATGGGAAAGAAGAAAAACACAATGACTAAGACAACTCCTACTAGGGCACAGGTTGCCATTTTGAACTGCCAAAGACAGAGCCAAAAATATTGAGAAATATTAAAACAATAGCCTTATCTTTGTATATTTGATAAAGAGGATGCTACCATTTAATAAGAGCTACTCCAAGCAAAGCACTGTCAAACTCTCATTTCTTTTAACCCTTATAGTAGCCCCATGTAGCAAGCATTTTCTTAGCCATCCTACAGATGAGAAATCTGGATCTCAGAAATAATTAAGGTGTCCCCAGGCCAGCTAGCAGTAGCCACTGAATCTGATTCAAATGAGTCTCCTCTAAGGCCCTGCCTTTCCTCAGTAGAGGCTCTGACCTCTCTCCATTGAGCTCTCCATGGACATGAAGGTTACTTTGATGAGGCTGATGTCCCAGAAATTTCTCCTGCACAGCTAAATATACTGAAAATGTAGTTCCCTGTACCACAGTGGAGCACAGCATATTGGTGCATGCTGAGGAATCTAGCTAACAGGTTTCTGCCTTTCTCTTATGCTGGGGTGGGGATGCCAATCAAATTAAGCACTTCTTAGGACGAGGAACCTGCTCATCAGTGACGTTATACTTTCACCAGCACCATGTCAGACTGGGTTTTACAATCTCCATCTTATAGATGCAGAACTTGAAGCTCCGTGAAGGGGTTGGGAGAAGCAGGAAGGTGTGGCCAGCAGCCCTGCCTGCCCTGGAGGACACTCAGCTGCAGAGCATTGGAGACTAAGGCGCTGCAGTGAACAAACTTCTAGATTCTGAAAAGAAAACATCAGATGTTGCAAGGACAGGACAGATTTTTCACTCCATCAAGAGGTCTCATGTAAGTGAAAAGAGTGGAAAGAGCCAGAGAAAGCAGCAAATGGACTGCTGGCCCTGCTTGAACCAGAAAGCTGGTCAAACCTGCTCCCTTGATCTGGGAGAAGAGAGACAGACTGACAGGTGCACAGTGGAGGGCCGTGTTGTCAGTCTGGACTTAAATTTGATAAGACCGGCCCGAACTTTTGAATACTCACACATTAACTTAAAAATACCAAAACAGGGCCCTCCTTGGTGGCGCAGTGGGTTAAAGCACAGCACTAAGAAGCTAAAGCCACTTCGGCACAAGTTCAATCCCTACCCTGCAAGTGATTCACATAGTATGGCAGACCTCTCCTGACCTGCCCGCTGCTCCCCTCAGCAGTGTATTTTGTTGATCTGACTGTTCTGCTCCCCACTCTCTCTGGTGAAGCCTTTCACCACCCCTGCTCCTCTGGCCTGCACCCCAGTTCTGTATGCATAAATAAATCTTAAGAAAAAAAAAACACACAATATCCTCCCTCAATTCCTAATCACATCCAAATTCTGACGAAGGCACAGTATCCAATCCTTCAGGAGGAGCAGCCATCCTGGCTGCAGGCTTCAAGGAAGCCACAGAATCATCGCAACCAGAATGTAAAATAAGGCTTACATATGTAGGTTTAAAGTCTGTTGCATGTCATGAAGTCTGCTCACCAGTTCTGATCACCTTCCCAGATGTCTAAAATGAAATCAAAGACACTCTGGGTGCGAGCAGGAGCTGAGTCAAGGGAAATCCCTTCTGCAGGACGGCTAGGGGAACCAGTTGAAACAGATGGAGCCAATTTAATATCTCTCCAGCAAAGGAGTCATGTTAGGAAAGCAAGGACGAACAGAAGCATTAGTATAAATTACTCTGAGTGTTCATAAAGGCTTGCTGTTCAACACTCCCAGGAGGCTAAAGAATTGTTTGCTACAGCCTGGCAGACCCAAAGCGTGCAAATTAATAGCCATGATTTATCATGAGGTATTTCTCACTGGCGTTCTTGGACCAGGTTTCTTTAAGTATTTGGGTTCATCTATCTAGCATGTGCCCAGTAGAGTTACTGCTACGATTATGCAAAACATATCATAAATCCAACATTTAAGAGAGGTTTATTTAAGCTAGTCTGGTGTCCAGGGTCCAAGCTCATTACCATGAATACAATTAATTCCTAGCAGGGCCTCAGAGAGAGGAGGCCAACACACTGCATCTGTGAGCCACTGATGGTCACTCACAATCTTCTGGTGGGGGAGACAAGCAGAAAAGGCACTGTTCCCCTATTCCAGGGACACTTTTACCACTCCTGATTCTTACTCAGCTCAGAACTGGGGTATAAGCCAGAGGTGCAGGGGCAGTGAGAGGATTCACCAGGGACAGAGTAGGGAGCAGAACAGGCAGACTGAGGGGAGCAGCGGGCGGGTCAGGAGAGGTCTGCTGCGCCATGTGGATCTCCTCCGGGGCAGGTGGGGATCAAACTCATGCTGAAGTGGCTTTAGCTTCTTAGTTTAGTGCTGTGCTCTAACCCGCCGCGCCACCAGGGAGGGCCAAGGCTATCACACCTTTGCTTCAACACTTCCTTCCTCATGGCAGGCCCTCCCTCACTCCCACAGTTCACTCCTGAATTATAAAAAACGTTCTAGTCCCACTGGCCACTACCAGGGCTTAAAGTTCTTTCTGATCCAAGGCAAGACCCTCCTTATCTCTCCAGCCTATAGGTAGGTAGATGAAGAGGCTAGATGGCGCTGGCTGACCTTGGGTTATTAGTATGTCTCCTTCTGGAGCATCGGTTTCCTCAATTGGATGAGAGAACCATAAAGTTCCTCTATTAGTTTTCATGCCCTGGCAATCATGTCCTATTATTATCTCCTATGTAAGGTCATGAGTCCCTTGAGAGTGTGATCTACTTCACCCAGTGACCGTTCCTATACACCTTCCCCATCACCTGCACAATCCATCTAAAAACAGCAAATGTTAGGAAAAGACGGAAGAGTAGAAGGGGGTGGGAAAGGCAGAGATAAATGAAGAAAGAAGAAAAACCATCAGCTTAGCAAAGGGCTCCATATGTAAATCATCAACTGTTCGAGAGAAAACAGATTATTGTTATGATCTCTCTAGAGGAGAAATGTGATACAGGCCTCAAATATTGAAAATAATATCTATATTCATTGAGGAAACACTGGGAGGGGGTGACCTGACCCCATTTCACAGAAGAAGAAATTATAGTTCAGAAAGGTGCAGCAATTAACCCAAGGTCACCCAGAAAGAGACAGAGCCATGGTTTCAGGCTCTTCTATTGAGCCACTTGGCTAGCTATTTTCCATTTGTGTCTGGAAGGCAGAGGCAGGCTGGCATGGATTAAAGCCTGGGCAGATGACGTATGTCCTGTCCCTTTCTAGCCAGCATCAGTCTCCTGCTGTTCCTGCATCTGACCAGGGCACTGATTCTAGAGAGGAGCCTCTGGTCAGGTCCCCCTCACTGCTCATCAGGCTGTATTCCATATAGGACCTTATCCTGGTTTTATGGCTTTGAACTTGGAATAATTACGAGAAAAATCTAAATCACAAAGAATCACATCATTCCAACTAATTTCTCCAAGGAGATCAAACACAGGATGTTGCTTTGACCATAAGCAGTTAGTTGAAAGAGAGGAAAGGAGGGCTAGATAGAGATGGGAGTGGGTGAGTAGAGGTGGGACCTTAATGTGTGCTAAAATGTTTACCTACTATGTGCAGGTAAATGAGCTATGTCACACCAGTCACTGCGCAAGTGTAACCTTTGGTGAGATTTCACAGCCAGCATATCAGGAGAGATTATCGCCCCATTTTATAGAAATTAGGGTTCTGTGAAGTTAAATATTTTGCCAAGGAAGGTGGAGCTAGGATTCAAACCCAAGGTGCACCCAACTCTGAAGCGCAAGCTAAGGCCTGGGTATGTTTCCTTAGCTGGGGTAGCACTTGGTACCAATGAGGTCTGGATGTGGGGCCCACATTCTTGAGAATGAGAACAGGCTTTGTGAACTGATGCCCCAAGAATCTTTTTTTCTTTTAATTATTGTTTGCTTTTGCACAGAGCAAATCTCTCTCCCTTGGCCATAGCCTGAGCCCCAGTTGTCATGGATTAATGCACAGCATTCGCGCCAGGCATGGAATAAGGCAGCTGGCCTACTCTTCCAGGGAAAGTCCCTGGCGCTGGGTGTTTGGGGTGTGCCCCCTGAAAATATAAGCCAAGACTCAGACTCCAGTAGCTGTCAGACTGACTCTGCTCCTTTCACTCTGTTAGATGTCACCTTGAAGCACTGCCTGGCTTGGGGCCTGTGCTCAGTTTCCTCATCTGTAAAGTGGGGGTGGTGATACTTACCTCAAGGTGGAGAGGAAATAATATCATGAACTTGCTGCACTTAGCAAGTGCCTGGTCCCTACCAAGGCTCTTGCTGATTTTTATCACCTTTCAGCTTCACACCCGCCAGGTCCACATGGACACAGAGATGGCTGGAGAAGACCACGGTAGGGGCCACTGAGGCATGCATCTGCTAGGCCACAGGATGGAGCCTACCCCAGCAGAGGCAACCATGCTCATCCAGCCTTGCTCCTGGGAAGGTGCCCGGAAAGTGCCCTCTGGAAAGTGCCTAGCGTATTAGAAAAATGGGTGGCCACAAAAAGGGGGCCATTCCATACCCTAAGAAGATTTCATTAGAGGCTGTCAGTGGCAAGGGATCTGTGCCCATTCTCTCCCCTCCAACCCATAGGGCTAAGTAGAGCCCACAAGCTCCTGGGCTGCACCCCTAGAAGTCAATAGGTTAGATTTTCAGGGGCAGGTCCTAGGAAAGACAGAACTTTGTATTTAGAGTGAAGGAGAGGTACACAAGTTCTCAACTGCCTCCTACCTCCATTCCCCAAGAAAATATCTTCATTTGAAAGATGTTTAGTTTCGAAAGTGTTAACATGGACACAACACATCTGAATGGTGTTGGTGGGATCAAGGAGTCCCAGTGGGAAGCAGCCTGGTATACTAAGAAGTAGGAACAGTCCATTGGGGAGGAGGAGCGAGAAAGCCACGACCTCAAGATGTAGCCTTCCAGTGACCGTTCCAGTATTCTCTACAGTGGAGGCACTGTGACACCTCCCGGAAGGTGGCTGAAGGCAGTGGTTTCCTTGCCGGCACTGACCTGAGCAAATCAGAGATCACAGGTACACAGGCTGTGGAGGAGATGCAGAGATGTGCCCTAGAATGTGCCAGATTCTGTGGGGCAAAGAGGGGGTAAGCTGAGACAGCCCTAGCAGTAGTGAGGATCCAGGGCAGAGCCTCTTGCCGGTCACTCTTGCCGGGAAAAGACAGGTGCCCAAGAACAAAAGAGAAAAAAACTCAAACTCAATAAGCCAAATGATCTCCTTGATTTCTCCTTGTAACTGCTCCTCAAAACACCCTTTGAAAGTGAGAACACTGGCGCAAAGCTTGGCTTTCTTGTAGGTAGAAAGAACTTTAATTAAAAAGTAAATTGTAGCTTGAGTGCACCTGGTAATGTGTGCAATGGCCTTGAGCCAATTAAGAAGAGGTTTCCCTTTTATCATTGCCTTCACCAGGATGGATTTATTGCTTGGCTTTTAAAGAACGAGAAAAAAGCAACAAGGTGTCTCAGGAAGAGATCCCGCCTTCCAGAGCCAGGAGGCGAGGGATGAGTCAGCTGCATGTGGCAGGCACCTGGACCTCCCAGGCACAGGACAAATGGGCACTGTGGTCCCCCTGCCACTGTCACTATCCTCTGGGATCCCTGCTGCATAAGCAAAGCAATGATGGGGAGAGGACAGGAAAGCACCACCTCACAACTTTTCTCTGCCAGCTGCTTCTTCAATTCAGCCTGCTGATGCTCTGTGTCTCTTGGAAACCGAAAAGACTATGTCAACAGGAAAGAACTGGAAGTCTGGACCAACTGTCTCCCTAGAGATCCAAAGGGCTGGCGTGGCCTCTGTCTGCCCTGAACCCCAGGAAAGGAGAGAGGGCAATTATAGCAGAACAGCTGGGGAATAGACAGGCCACTTCCAGAGCCATGCCCAGCCAGGAGGGCAGCTGGGATGGCCCACACAGCAGCATGCCAGCAGATGCTCAGGGGTGGCTGGGAACAGGCTGTGTATGGGCAGGCACCTGCCAGTGGGGGAAATGAGTATGAACATTTGTTTGGCTAACTGGTGGCGACAGAGGATACCATGGTATGGGCCACCTCTGGGAGCCAGCTGGGTCAACCTGGTCTGCCCGCTGCTAGCTCCAGTGAGTCAAGGCCAGCTGCCATCAACACCCCAGGATCACAGAGCTAACAGGTGATAGAGGACAGAGACAAGGCTACCAGGTTTTGTGGCTGGCTCACTCCAACGCTGAGTTCTAAGCTTGTTTCCTCATGTATTGTGGACACATAAACTCCTTTTGAAATATGATCTAGACAGGGCAGGGTTGCTCCAAATAAAGTTAGAAGTTCATATCCTTCCCATCAGACCAACCGTTCATGGGTCAACCCAAGGTACCCCCTGAGCTTCAGGAAGGCTTTGTCAGAAACCAGGGAGATCAAACAAGGACATGGGAACTTCCATCAGAGTGCAGATGAGTGTGGGGGGGGGGGGAGAGGTGATGATGGAGGTGGCAGGAAGTAGAGCAGCAGTGAAAGCAAAGATGCGGTTAAGATAACTGGTCATCCGCCCCTTGCTAAATAAACCAGTCAGCCCCTCCCTGTGTGTTCTAAGGCCATGACAACAGACAGTATAATGGATATGCTAATCCCTCAAACACTGGAAAACTCACTTCAACATGTTAGCCTGTTTCAGTGAGGGGAGACCCAAAGCACTCGCCACAACAGAGAGGTGGTCAGGGCACAGCTTTAACACCTGGGTCTGTGTCTCAGTTGTGACTCAGTAACTGCACCAGAAATGGTTTTACTGGGCCTGAAGACTCAACGAAAGATGCTCCCCAAGCCCCAGTGTGGCAGGGTTTCCCAAGGTAAAAAAAGAAGGGAGTTTGGATGATGGAAAATCCTACATCACAACTTTGGACAAGAAACCAAAAGGGAAATAAAGTGGATCAGAAAGACAGGCAACAGAGATAGGAGATGTCTCCATGAAACAAAATCCTCTGTCCAACAATCACAAGTCCTGGCTTTACCACTAACTCACTTTGTGACCTTAAGCATGTCACACTCTGTGACTGGGTCCAGGTTTTCTAGTCTCTTCCCAAGAAGCAAATCTCTTTATAACAGGCACCAGGCAGATGCCATCTGTTATTTACTCAAAAGGTCAACAAAGGTACCATCTTGCTTTCTCTTCAACCTGAGGCCGAATTTTGGGTTCTTTTTGTTAAAAGCTTTCATGACTATCCCAAGGTGCTGCCCTCTAAAAATGTCAGGTTTCCTCCTCCCTCGGGGCCTTTTCTCAGACTGTTCCTACCTCTCATCACCCCATATCAGGACTGACTTTCCCTGCAGCCCAAAGTGGACCTAACTCACAAGATCTAGAGCTAGTTCCATTCTATTCTGGACTGCACAGCAAACTGGAGTTTCTGTGACCCTCACCCCCAGACCAGGGCATCCTAACGAAAGGACACCAGGAACTGCAACCTCCACTACAGTGCACCCTAAAGCCTGCACTGCAGCTCCCTGAGACCCTTGGAGAGAGAAAGAGACAGTGTGTGTATTGACAAGGTCAATTTATGTGCTGCATGAGTTTACTCTATTTGCTGGTGTGTCAAGAGAAGCAGGCTTGCTGAGCCCCAGCTGTGGCATCTGGAAAGGCTTCATCCTTCCTAAGTTGCTCAAAGACACAGGACAGAAGTATGTGAGGCCAAAGGGGAGGGGTAGGGCTGGAGTGGGGACAGGTGGCACAGTCCACACTGGTGCTGGGCAACATCCAGCCCACCCCAACTGAGAGGACAGATACCTGAACGAGGGGGAAGGCCAGCCCAGAGGAAAGACCCAAATGGGCCTGACTTCCTGGCTGTCCCCTGGATTCAAAGAATTGCTGATTTCCACTGGCTCTGACTGAAGTGACAAATTCATTTTCCTTTGGTACAAATAGGCCCTAAACGGAGCCAGGTGCTGATCATGTGCAATTCCTGCCTTCCGGGAATGCCCGCCAGGATTTTCTGCTTTCCTCGCCCACCTATAATAGCTGCTGAGCAACCTGCTACTTTGGATCTGGACACTGATCAAACAGTGACAGGAACAGCTGAGACCCCGGCTAACCTGCACAGCCACCCAACTGTCACCGCAAGCCGTGGCCATCCATGGCAAGCACAGGGGAGCAGAATGCCAGAGGAGGCAGATCCTTGTTAACGCAACAGAGGCCACTGACAGGATGCTCCACAGCTCGCTCTGGCTGCTCCTCCTAGTTCGGCTTGCAAATGAAGTGGGGAGTCTCCCTACAGAGGCCCACAAAGAATACATGTGGCTCTTTTTTGCTCAGTAGGAAAGAAGCATCAGGCTGGTTGGAGACAGGTGCTTATTCACAAGGGGGTTGCCACTGCCACCCCCCACAGAAAGCCTCTTGACTTAAGGGCGAGCAGCTTGCCCTCCAGGGGTATGACCATCTGTGCGGCTTGTGTCTATAAAAAGCTCACCACGTTGGGGTGTGGGGCGGATATGAGAAGCTGAAGAGAACAAGTCCCCACCCTCAAGATTGTTCTATTCTACTGGAGAAGAAAGGCAACAAATGCAGACCACCAAGTCACCCAGGCACATGCACAGAGGCAAACAAAGCAGACTCAAAGGCAAAGAGGAGACCAACCTCAGAGAAAGGAGGCAAAGTCTGTCCAAGGGCGCTTGAAGTGAGGAGTTGTGCAAAGCGGCAGGCGCTCTGGGCAGACGCCCTGAGGCAGGAGCACAGCTGGCGAGTGGAGCACCTGGCCAAGGGGCTAGAAAGACTACAAGTTTTCAAGAGTAGGGGAGAGGTTTGGGCGAGACCTGAGACCAAGGGTCTGTGCAGAGTTGGTGTGGTGCCCAGCCTTGTGCTGCCTTCATCTGAGAGATCTACATATGCCCATCTGTTTGCACCACCTGTGATCTGCAGTACCAGCCAGAGTGGGGCCACACACCAGGCCCCAGTGCCACCCCACATGTGTGAGACTGTGGAACAGAAGCTGACGGATTACACACCACAGGGGTGGTGCTTTAAGCATCATCCCTATGTCCAGCCACTCCTGATACCTGGGCCCCAATCCTGGAGCGAAGAGGCTGTGTGAAGCTGTGTCTCATTCACTGTGCACCAGAAACTCACTGAGGGTTGAAAGCCTTTGAGATGTTGTCACAGCATAACTTAGCAAGAACTGACAAATACAGCCACCCACATAGGAGGAGGGATGTATCCTTCCAATAGTGAATAATCACTTCAGGGCTTTGAGAAGAGCACCCTGATTTGACAGTAACCCTAGCTGCTGAACAAAGGATAGCAACCTCCTCCCCACCAACCATACCCCTCACCCCAGTCATACAGCACATCGGTTGCTCCACCCCGCACCCCCAAGATTTAGTCTCTGTGAGCCTGTGTGGGAAAAGGCAGAGAATATCGTGAGCCATGTCATTTCATGTTCCCAACTGAAAGGCATTGACCTCTCTTAAGTCCTGACCACACATACCCCAGGGCAGATGTTCATGGTCTCTTCTGCAGAAACTGACATGGTGCTTTCCAGCTCTTTCCTAAGAAACACTCAATTTGTCACTATCATGAGGGGATTTTTCCAAAGCATCACAGATTCAGGCTTGAGATAACAATTGCCCCTTCAGTCACTTTTCTGGAAGACAAAACCAATTCTTCCCTTTTCCTCCTGACCTAGTCCTCCCCTTCTTCAAAGGACCATACCTGGGACTCTCTGTGGCACCTGCAACCATTCTCTGCGTGCACATCTCACATCCCTTAATGGACGACAATGATTCGATGCCTTTGTATCTTTCAGAGCATCTCACAGCATGTCCAGTACATAGTAGGCACTCAATCATCACATTTTGAATGAATGAATACATACCCTCAAAATTCAGAGGATAAATAGGTAGCTCTTTATCTAACTGAAAAGTACATGAAAACTGTGTTTAATCAATAAACGAAAATAGCTGTAGCTACTAAATTCCTGTCCACGTGGCACCAGCAAAGGACACATTTACATCTCATTTCCCCAAGGAAGAACATCAAA
Source organism: Condylura cristata (assembly GCF_000260355.1). Classification (NCBI taxonomy): domain Eukaryota; kingdom Metazoa; phylum Chordata; class Mammalia; order Eulipotyphla; family Talpidae; genus Condylura; species Condylura cristata. Next base: position 31,719,052 of record NW_004567116.1, on the reverse strand, counting down.
AGACCAGAGGTCCGATGAGATGACACTTGTTCAAATACAGCCCTTCAGAAAGGCACAGCCAAGACATTTCTGATGCCCTGACCATGTATGTGGCCAGGGGAAACGATGATATAGTCCACAAAACCCAAGGTGAAGATTACACACTAACAATCAGTGATGATTGAATCTTTACAATGTGCTACGCATGTGCTGGAATGGGAAGGAAAGATGAAGCTGTCTGAGGCATAGCCCCGTCTACAGGGAACTTTCGATCTCAATGCTAATAGAAGGCTCAGATAAGTAAATTTTCACTTTAGCAAGTCAGAGGCTCCCCACAAAAGGAAAGCAGGGGATCACACTTGATAAAATGGAAATTAACCAAAATCTTGTGAGAGTCTAAGAATTCAGAAGGGAATGACACTATGAGGTGAACCAGCTAGGGACAGTTTAAGCTTTGAAAGATGTGGCCAGGCAAAGAATAAAGAGAAGCAAGAAGGGGGAGCAGCAGAAGAGGTGGGCCCTGAGCCCCAGGGGACTTGGTTCAAAAAGGCAGCACATGCTGGCCAGAGACAGTAAAACTGAAGCAAACCATCCTGCCAACAGTTGAGGACAGGAAACTCAAGGACAGACACTAAGCTGTGCCAGGAAAGGCCTGGAAGTTATGTCCAGTAAAGAAAAGAAATCCACAAACACAGGGGCCAGCTTGAATCAGTCTTAAAGTAAATCAAAGTAACCAGAAACCCTGGATGTCAGGTTGCCAACGGATGGAAGTGGTGGGAGATGCCACATGAGAGGCCAGCTCCTGTTCTCCAGGGTGTTTCAGCTGCCCATATCACAACAAACTAGGGAGCTAGGGAGAGCTAGCTGAACATAGGAGGCAGAAAGAAAAGCCTTCAGTAAAAACTCCCAGAGAGCCGTTTGCTTCTTGAGATTCCTGGGAGCATGGAGTGCAAACAAGCAAAACCAATGAACCATAGTACAAGCTACTTCTATCATCAGCAGTAACTGCAGGAATGTATGTATGTACATACATACATATGTGTGTGCATATATGTGTGTATATATGCATACCACACATGTGCATGCATACCACATGCTATACACATATGTATATGCACATATATATGTTGTATGCATACACATGTACTATATATGCATACACAGTTATTTACACACTATATATATACACATATACACACTGTATATATATACACACCCTATATATATATATACACACACCTATATATATATATACACACAAAAAACTATATATATACACACACTATACACACATACACACATACATCAGTCTGGTACAGAGTAAAGTTCACTGGTTACCTCAAGAAGCAGCATGATTGAGCACTTGTATGATTGAGTTGTAATCTGAGCTAGCCACTTTTTTTCACACAACATACTTTCTTCTTGAAAGAACAACTAACAGTCCATAATTATTCAAACTTGTAAATTTGGCAGACTTTCTCAAAAATTAAAGAAGTGAGATTGTCAGCTCCTGGAAAATAACTGATAGTATTTTTTTTCCCAATGGTAAACTTTAAGCTCTTAAGCGAAAATCTGAATTTTAGAAATCATCTATCTACCATCCTGAGGCTGAGAACTTCTCAATACATAAAGACTTCTGAGGAGATTAATAGTAATATTAATGAAAGAAAGTTTTGATACTGTTATAAACTATATCAACATTCAGAATATCCATATAACTCCATTAACTATCTTTTCAAATTGACAATGCAGAATTTTATAAAAATCATGCTTGGGCAAGAGATGCAATTTAAACACATGGATGAATCAGTGGCTTTTAATGTGATAGTACAAAAAGCTCACTGATATGGCTTCAGATTCCACACTGCAACTAGCCTCTGAAAACCCTGCTTGCCAAATTTTTCATGTAGTAGCAAAGAAAAGTAAACACAATTATCTGAAAATGTTATCAAAATATTTCTCCCTTTTCCATCTACATATTCATGTAAAGTATTATTTTCATATACTTTGACCAAAACAACATATTACAACAAACTGAAGACAGAGCAGATACAGGTATTCAGCTACTTTCTACTAAGTTAGAAGACATTAAAGAGATGGGGGAGGGACCTTTGTAAACAGTCAGGGCAAGGTTTGTAGTTTTCAGGCTGCTACTTAGCTGATATACACTGATCCCACCATACAATTCCTAACATACTCAAATAATTTAGTGCCATTTGGCAAAAAGTTATTGACTCAAGACACTTGAGCACCCTCATGTCCTCAAACACTATAATCTCCCCCAAGAATCAGCCACTATGTTACTGTCTGCCACAGCAAGGGGCCCCCTGCACCAGCCCTAAAGCCAGAATCTGCTCTGACTAAACACTGACAAAATGCCACACCAGTTATTCCTACTTCTGAACATCTATCTTCCTTGGCTCGCTCTCTCAAGGATGAGAAAACCTGGAGCAACTTGGGACCTGAAGGGGACATTTACAGGGATGAACACTGGCTGAACACCATGATGCATGTAGACCGACCCCATCAAGAACATAGACTGGCTCCATTCCATAGTCCCTTGTGCTGTTCCCACCCCTGTCCTGGTCCTTCCCCCCCCTCCTCCCCTACAGAATGTCTCTGATCTATAGCTGCCTGATGATTTTTATGTTTACTTTATTATAGTTACTTTTTTTTTTATTCCTTTTTTGTTTTCTCTACATTCCTCCTATAAGTGAGACCATTTGATATTTTTCCTTTTTCTTTCTGGCTTATTTCTCTGAAGAATGAATTCCCTGCCAATTCAAGAAGAGCGTAGCACTTTCAGCTTCTCTTCAAGAAGGTTAGAGCTAAGACCATACCTAAGAAGGGAAGAGCTTCTAGTAACTGAGTCCAGTCTTTGAAAAGGAGCTCCAGATTCAGCTTCGCAAGAACATACACAGGGTGACCCACAGAATATCATCCAGCAAGGGGAGATACCCTAAAGTGGGCAAAGCTAGGACTAATACTTAAAATTCGAGTTCTCAAGAATTCTGTTTCAGAAGTTAAATACTAGTGAAGTAAGAGCAGACATAAGCTTGCAAAACCAACCCACAATAGGGAGAATGCATAGACAATTTTCTTCTCTTGACTTCCTTTGTTAGATGTTCAGAGAAAGAGGAGGGCAAACTCATGGCTGGAAACAGGGTGATATCCATCCCCCACACGCCCATTTCAAAGACTTAAATCAAAGGACCTCTTCATAACCCCCAAGGTTAATGTGAACCCAAAATTAACACAATTCATATCAGTGAAAGAGAGGAGAAATAAAACCCTTCTCTAATTGACTAAGGGTGGCTTATCTCCACTCATTAATTACATTGTAGGGATTCCACTCTTTTCTAATTTCCTCAACATTATATATACAGGTCCTTCCACCTTGAGGTTCCTAACAGTCCATTCCTCAACGTTTTGCAGTAAAATCCAACCAGTGATCCATTCAGATACCTCTTTCTATAAGAAAACATCCCCAAGCCCACACTTTTCTGCTCAGCAGGAAGTGAATAATGTTAACCACCCATCACATATTCTTGTCAGTCCCTTTTTTTTTTTTTTTTAAGATTTATTTACTTGTGCATACAGAACTGGGGTACAGGCCAGAGGTGCAGGGTCAGTGAGGGGATTCACCAGAGACAGAGTGGGGAGCAGAACAGGCGGGTCAGGAGAGGTCTGCCACGCCATGGCAGGCAGGGATCGAACTCATGCGGAAGTGGCTTTTGATTCTTAGTGCTGCGCTTTAACCCACTGCGCCACCAGGAGGGCCATCAGTCCCTTTCTTACAGCACTTATCACATCCCATCTTGGGGCTGAGTGACCTCTGCTCATGTCTTCATCTCCCATACTGACCTGTGAGCCTGGAGATAGGGACTACATCTCCCCCTTCACGTCCCTCTGGGCATCTAGTATAAAATCTGCCATTATCTGTTGACTAAATCATGGATGGCTAGAAGGAAGGAACAATGGTCAAATGTCATGCTTTGAATCCTGTCAAGTGAGCTGATTCTAATCTCTGTCTAATTATCAATCTCTTCTAGGGCAAGCCAGAAGCTAGACTTGGCAATACCCATTTCTCCTTATCATTCTACAGCCTGACCAACATCATCTTCCTCACCTAAAATCGGGCTGATGAAGAACAAAAGACACCACGATGCAAGAGAAGACTGCACTTGGTCAGCCCTGGATTCTGGAGAAATGTTTCTTCTATGCAAAGAGGAATACTACAAACGCCTGATGCACACAGGTAACAGGCACCACTCTGGGTCTTAAACTCCACCACCAGGATTTATTGAGAGTGACTTGTGATTTGCATTTTGCCACTCTCCCTTTTGATGAGAACAGATGTTATTTATTTCTAGTTCCCAGATATCTGGCAGGAGGAAAATCCCCCGTACCCACCTAATGACCATTGAACAAGCAGTGCCTATTAGATCTTGTTACCTGCAGGGCTGGTTTCTGCCCAGGTCTGACAGTGCGGGGCCAGTTCCACCAGTGAGCAGTGTCCATGGTCACAACTGGCCTCCCTCTTGGGGAGGACCACATGGGTGGGATCACCTTCCCCACTGATAGGGCAAAGTGAAGTACCGGAAACCCTGATAAGGAGATGAAGGGTTTAGACATTGCTAGAAAGTCCCTGTAGGTGTAGATAGCTTGGAGGCAACAAGGAGCTGGTTCACTCTGCAACTACAGACCAGTGAGGAAGAGTGGGAAGAGAGGTGGTCACACCCAACATTTCTGAAACTAATAGATTCCTTCTTGCTCCTCCAAGTAAACAAGGTCTGGAGCTCTAAAAAAGAGCAAGCAATGCCCTCAGCCAAAGATAGCAAATACCCACATTCCAAGAGCATCTTCACAGTTAGCCACATTGCTAAAAAATCACTTCTACCTACAACCCAAAAGGTAAATTCTATCTGCCACAACTTCCCTTTCTGCTGTTTAACAAACGTGGGAAACTGTTAGTCCACCCTCATAGGAGCTTCAACCAAGAGAGGCATTCAGCAGTTCTTTTAAAAGCCTTAAACAGCTGATTTGAACAAAACTCCCAGCCTTGCTGAATGCTAATGACAGCCCAAGCCTGGCTGGGGAGAGTGACACACTTTGTCCATCGTCCATCACTCCCTGCACAGCCACTGAGCACCACATAAGCCAGAAGATGCAAAGGGCTGAGCCTGAGCTGGCTGTTTACAAAATTCCCAACAACCTACTCTCAGATCCACAGCCCAAATAACCCAGAGGAGGGCACAGGGAGGGCACCCATGTGTTTCCACAGAATTGATGTGACCCAGGAATGCAGAGACCACATGGTCACGTGGAACACTTGCTTAACCCAGTGATTGGAGGAGAACGCAATGAGTCTAGATCTGGGGTACACAGACCATGTCCTGCTCCTGGCTCTGCCACTTGCTGACTGTGACTTCACCTGGGGTGATGCTAAAATATGTAAAAATCAGAACAGCGTGGTCATCTGGCAGAAATCTGCAGAATGTTCATTAAAACCCACTTCCTTTCCTTCCTGGGCAAACTGCTAGATCTCCCAGCTACCTTTCTAGTATGGGTGTGCCACATGACTGAGTTCCTGCCAATAAAATATAGCAGAAATTATATGTTCCACTTGGCCATGAAAACCTACCCTGATGTTCTCCTGTTTCCCCCTCTGCACACAGAGGGTTCAGCAGAGGCTCCAAAGCCCAGGCCTGTGTCCTTGGTAAAAGAAGACTGCTGCTCACCAGGATCTTCCACATTGGATATTTGGTAAGTGACGAACGCAGTGATTTTTTTTCTGGGTAAAAATCCTGAGATGGGCCCTCCCTGGTGGTGCACGGGGTTAAAGCACAGCACTAAGAAACTAAAGCCACTTCAGCATGAGTTCCATCCCCAGCCCCAGAGGTGACTCACATGGTGTGGCAGACCTCTGCTGACTCGCCCACTGCTCCCCTCAGCAGTGTACTTCATCGATCTGCCTGTTCTGCTCCCTGCTCTGTCTCTGGTGAAGCCTCTCACCATCCCTGTACCTCTGGCCTGGTTCTATATGCATAAATAAATCAATCTTTAAAAAAAAATTACTGAGATATGGAAGTCAGTATCCCATTTAACTATATTTATTCAAAATAAAATAGGCACCAACCAATCAGAGGGACACTGGCTATTAAGTTGTACCAATGCACCCAGCACCTGCCATTGGGTTCTTACCCCAACTTGCTCTAAAACCTCCATTTCCTCATTGATAGATGGGAGGGAACTACTCAACAAGGTTGTCACAAAGATTGGCTGAGATCACTTACATGAAGCAGGCTGCACAGTTCTGGGCATGAGTTTAACAGAACTAAATGCACCTGTGCTGCTCAGGATCCTCATTTGTATCCTGAAAATGATGCCAACCCTTCCATCCCACGTTATGGGCAAGTGTTGAGAGAGGCCTCGACAAACTGAGTTCTTTCCTTTCCCTACATTTGTTCCTCAAACTCAATACTTTGCAGGCATTCTATTTACAAAGAAAGCAGCCTCACAGTGATTACTGCTGCTTATTTTAAAACCTTTATAGAGATTCTCCCTTCTGGGTGAAGGTAGAGAGAGTGGGGGGTCAAAGGTGGCAAAGACAGTGATGGAAAGTGCATCCTCATTAGTGTCAAATGGAAATACAATGAGTCCATTCATCTAAAGGAGCCCCCATACTCTGAAGAAACCAAGTATACCATTCAGAAGGTTCGAGGCCCTAAAATCCCATCTACAACCCTGAAAGCCACCACCCAACTCAAGGGCCTAGAGGTTCTGGTTTTGATGTACTACCACCATCAAGAGTTCAGGCTATGATCAGACCACATGGAGCCAAGGCCATCCCAATCACAAGCTAACTGGATACATTATTTAGTGTTTGCATGCCTCAATTTTAAATCAGAAAGGGGAGCTAATAAAAGCACCTCTCTCTTTGTTGCTGTGAAGCTAAATGAGATAATTCGCATCTAGCATTTGGCATGGTACCTGGCACATAAAAATACTGAATAAACACTAGCCATTAATGTCTGTTCAGCACAGATCATGACACATTTTTCAACCAGTTAAGGAGACTCCTATTTCTCTAAGCAAGTCCCTAGAAACACCGTCAATCTGTCTCCAGCTGACATTTTCCTATTTAATGACTCTAAAGAGACAGAAAAGCTTTAATCAATTCCCGGAAGTAAAATGCTAAGAAATTATATGCAGTTACAAAAAAAAAATCAAACATGTTTCCCACACATTGTCCAAGAGACAAAAACATATTGACAGGCTGTTCCTGCAAGGAAATATACTGTCTTCTAGATAATCCTGAGCCCTCCATCGTTACTACTGATGTCCTCTGCTCCAGAGCCCAAAGGAATCTCCAGCCAAAAAGGAGCTCCCTCTGCAAAGTTCCTACCACGAACCCCAGAAGAACCATGTTCTTTTACCTTAGAGGCACACAACACAAATCGGATGTCTGGTCCAAACTCAAAGCATTAAATTCAGTGAAAGGATAGACTACAAATCCTTCTTAGGAAACCAGAGATGGTGAGAAACTATGGGAACATTCTTCATACAAAAATTCTACCCCTCTCCAAAGCGCACTTGGGAATTCCAACTCCTTGAAATGCCAAAGGCAAGATAGGGGGTGATCTTTCAGGGACTCCAAGACCCATTTGGGAAACCTGAGCTCTCAGATGCAAAGAGGAGGCACTGCTTTCTCGAACTCAGCATCACTTCCTTCTCAAGACCTCCAGTCGCCTTTCTTGGAATAAAATATTGGAGGTCAAACTAGTACAGAAATCACCCAACGTTTGCTTTAAATCTGCCCACTGCCACTGCAGCCCCCTCTGAGAAGGACATAAAGCCAGTATTTCACTAGGGACCCAAACATTTTTTTCAATTATAACAAGGCTTTATCCCCCACTTAAGTACATGCCTTAAATCTGAGTCTATAGCTCCTGAACCAGATCTCAAGGGAGCCTTCCAGTTTTGCCAGATAATGAATATAAAGGATCTATGACATGAAAAGTTCATACCAAATACCAAGGCTAAGATTTCAAAGGTGAATCCCATGCTCACAGTAGCGTAACTTCCACTGTACTGCTTGTGGCTTTTCAAAGAATTGTTCCTCATGGTTATACTTCTGAAATGGGTACAATTTTAAACGAAGGATGCTTTCTTACTACTTTCTGGTCAGTGCATCAGTGCACATGCCATGGGGGTGAATGCCAAGCCTCTGAGAGGTGAGGATCACCCACACCAACAGCTCTGTCACTGAACTGAACGCACAGGCCATGGGCACCCATGCCATACTTGGAGATACAGTAAATACTTCCTTGCTAGGAGATACAGTAAATACTTCGCTTTGAAATTGAAAGTATAGTAAATAGAGATGTAACCATTGAGAGGCTCTTGGAAACTATAACCTAAAGCAAAATGTATAACAAACCAGGTCTTCAAATAAAGCCATTCATTTTAACAGTGGCAGGGATCTTTCTTTGTTCATCAATGTTATAATGAAATGACACTGAGTGAAATGACATCATTTGAAGACTTGCTGTAGTTTTCACTCAGCATCAGATGGGCTATGTGTATGTGTTTGTGTAAAAAGCAGAGGTTTTTTGTTTTTTTTTTTAAGATTTATTCATCTATGCATACAGAACTGGGGTACAGGCCACAGGTGGTGAGAGTGGTGAGAGGACCCACCAGAGACAGAGTGGGAAGCAGAACAGGCAGAATGACAAAGTACACTGCTGAGAGAGGCAGGGAGCAAGACAGGAGAGAGAGGTCCACCGCACCATGTGGGCCACCTCCCTGGCCGGGGATTGAACTTGCACCAATGCAGCTGCCGCCAGCCCTGTAACGGTGTGCTTCAACCTGCTACACCACCAGGGAGGGCTCGCAGAGTTCTTCCTAAAGAACTGTCAGCTCCAGATGATCATAGTCATTGGTATCTGTGCTTCTCTCCAGATAGATCTCACTCCACAGTAACTTTTTTTTTTAAAGATTTATTTATTTATTCATATAGAACTGGGGTACAGGCCAGAGATGCGGAGGGTGAGAGGATTCACCAGAGACAGAGTGGGGAGCAGAACAGGTAGATGGATGAAGTACACTGCTGAGGGGAGCAGCGGGCGGGTCAGGAGAGGTCTGCCTCGCCATGTGGTCACCTCCGGGGCAGGCAGGGCTTGAACTCATGCAGAAGTGGCTTACGCTTCTTAGTGCTGTGCTTTAACCCGGTGCACCACCAGGGAGGGCCACTCTACAGTAACTTTTTAATGTACAAAGATTCTTCTTCATCCACCAAAGCTGGAAAACTACTAGCTTAGGTCATTCCTGACATTAATAACCCCATATAATTCTTGAATGGCTTCACTTATATATAATTCTCATTTATGTCTACTGACCAATGGAAAGGGTACAATTCAATGTTTTTAGTATATCCTCAGAAATGTGTGTATCACCACCACAAATTACTTTTGGAACACTTTATCACTCCCAACGAAACCTTGGCACCCATTAACAAGCACATCCCACCTCCCATGAACACCCCTTATCCAGTCCTATGCAAACATTAATCTTTCTATCTCTATAGAATTTTTTTAGTGATGAAAATAATCAAAGGATACAAAATGTGAGTCGAAAATCAAAGGGAAAGCCAAGCCACACTCCCTCTGCAGGATCTGGAGCAGATTTTGTTTCCTGCCTCTTCCAGCTTCTGGTAGTTACTGTTATTTCTTAGCTTGTGGCTGAATCATTCCAGTCTTGGCCTCCAACTTCCCCTGCTGCTCTTTTAAGTCACCAATGATGGACCTAAGACCCACATGTATAATGAAGGATAATCTCCTCTAGTAATCCTTAACTTAATCTTGTTTGCAAAGGTCCTTTCTTCCAAATAAGGTAACATTTACTGGAATGTTAGGAATTAGGAATTCCTGCCCTAAGAATTAAGACATGAATATCTTTTTGAGCTATTTTTCCCATTTTTCATTTTCCAACCACCCATAGTTGTTATACAGAAATTTCTTTGTGTTAAATTAGACATTTATTGCTATATATTTCTCTCTACGGCTACTTTGATGATATTGCATAAATTTGGCTGTTTTGTTTTCACTTCATTCACCTCAAAATATCTTTTAATTTCTCTTTTGATTCTTCTTTAATGCATTTAATTTTTTAAGTATGTTGTTTAGTTTCCACATATTTGACTTCTCAGATTTTCTTCTGTATTCTCAGTTTATTACAGGTGATCAGTGGATGTATTTTATATAAATTCAATCCTTTTAAATATACCGAGGCTTGTTTGATGGCCTAGCATTTGATCTATTCTGGAGAACATTCCACATGTGCTTGAGAAAAAAGTATATTCTGCTTTTGTTGAGTATAATGCTTTATAAGATATCTGTTAGGTCTTGTTGACTTTTCACTTTGCTCAAGTCTTCTATATCCAGGTTGTACTTTTTGTCTAATAGTTCTCTATTCATTACTTAAAGCAGGCATTGATTAATTCTTTCTCTTCTTCCTTCACATAATTTGGGGCTCTGCTATTACATGAACATGTATTTATAATTGCTTTATCTTCTTCATGAATTGACCCTTTTATCATTATCAAATGTCCCTCTAGTACATTTATCATTAGTAACCTGTTGGTCTCAAGCCTATTTTGTCTATACTAATGTAGCTACTCCACCCTTCTTCTGATTCTTTTTCCCAACCTTCCCATTTCAGCCAGTATCTCTAAATGAAAAGTGTGCTCTGAATAAAAAGTGTGTTTTCATATAGCCTGACAATTTCTACATTCTGAATAAATATTATTATTAGAGTTGGGTTTATTTATAGCCACACTTTTACTTTTTGTTTGCTATGTTTGTAAGGCAGGCAGGCAGCCCAGTGGGCAGGGGACCTGGAGGACTGGGAAGCTAGCAGGCCTCCCAGCCCCTGCACATTTTGACTCTCTCTGGGCTCTCTGGCATGCTCTTAGGGTCTCCCCACTGCTCCCCATGGTCCCTGTGACGCTGCCCTTATAGCCATTCTCTAGGTTCAGGTGTGGCCACTTATGTATGCCCACACCATTCTCCACGTATCCACCATCATATATGCAAGCCCTGAGTCCCTGCTCCTGTATTCAAGGCAAAGATGACAGCCACAGAGGCCAACGGTGCAGAAGTATGAGCAATCTTCATTTACTGTATGATCTGGCATCTATTTTTGTTCTCTCCTTTACAGCTTCCTGCTCCATAAGTAAGTTACATAAATATTTTCTTGCATATTCTAATTTATTTAATAATTTTAATATATTTTTAGTTGCTTTCTTAATGGTTGACCTGGCGCTTATAATATCCATGTTAACCCATCCAAGTTCACTAATTTAATTCTAGTGAAATAAAAAGTCTTTACTCTTATGTAGCTTCAGTACCTCCTCCCCATTTTCATTTTTGTGTCTCTTTTGTGTTATTATTGGCAATTATATTTGTAAGTGTTATAGAGCAGTATGCAACTATATGATACATATTGTGTTACACAATTTCTTTGTAAATCAGTTAGAAGGAGAAAATATAGATCATACTGCCTTTTATAAGTATCTTTAGTGGTTCTTTTGGTTTTTGTCTGAATTTGAATAACTGTCTGGTGTCACTTGCATTCAGTTTGAACCTATGGTAGATCTATTAGTAGCAGATTATCTCTATTTCTATGTTGTTTATTTGGGTATTTCTTTATTTTGCCATTTTTTTTTAACACATATATCTCCCTGGTGAAATTCTGCCTGTACTGCCTTATTATAATACCCAGCCATTAACCTCCACTAATTGTTAACTAATTGTTCTATTCTTTTCAATAATGCCTTCAGGTACAAATTCCTCCACAGTTTGATCCACTTAAATTCTGGCTTCTTTGCAGGGGTGGTCATTGAGGACAGCCTTTCAACTTACTTTGATCCCAAGATGATTCTTCCCATAACTCTCTTTCTCTAATTCTCTCTGTTAAACTTACAGCTGACACTGAAGGCCCATTATAGCTCTTGATGCAATTATGGAGCTACCAACCTCCTCTTTTTATGCTTGAATTTTTTTTTATACTATGCTCAAAATAAAGTCAGTCCCATTAGGCTATAAAACTCTGTGTTTTTACATCTTTCATGTTCCCCAGGCAGAAAATCCATACACTGTTCTAGAGTACGATGTGGGAATAGCAGTCTAGTTCCCTATTCTATGTGCAGGTGCTGGATGCAGATGGTAGCCTCAAGAATTTTTTAATTGCATCTCTTGGCATGAATCTTCACTCTATATGTGAGCTGAAGTGGGAGTAAACAAGTTTCTGTATTCAGCTGTAGGTAAAGCTCCCACCTCACAAGTAGAGGTTACAGGGCAGAAAGCAGTCCCAGACCTCTTGATCACAGTTGTATGGCATAAAACTTCTGCAACACATAGCCGGGAGAAATTAGAAATTAAACTATAGTCCTGAGGAGGATTTGAGCCTGGGGAGAGTGGGAGCCTTATCTTCCTCTTTTCCTTATCTTCCCAAAGAAGAGTTTCTGTCTCACTGAGCTGGGGTTCAGGGAGGGTGAGGTCATGACTCAAAAGTCATATTGCTGCTGTTCTTATGGAGATTTAATAGATCTTAATAATTATGTTTATCTCCAAACTTCCAGAGACTTTAAATAGCTAAAGTTTCTTTCCCAAGAATGTTCACTGGTTTGTTTCACTGGGGAGAGGATCCAAGATCTCTTCAGTGCCATTCCTAAAGTGCTTCTCCTAACCCCTTGTGATTTGTACTGAAAAAGACACTCATTTGGGGAACAGCTGGCTCCATTTACCAGTGCATTGTTTATTGCATTGTAACCATATTTTCTGCATTAAAAGGGAGAGGGGGGAATGTGGTCTGGCAAGGGCTTTGTACTACTTCCAGGTACAGGAATCAATATGGGCAGTAAACTTTGGAAATACTAGAATTTATGGTTCATTTCACTGGTTTCCTGGGAACAGCAGGTCAGAATGCTTGAAACTGGGTTGTCCCAAATAACCTAAGGGTATATAGTTGCTAAAATTCTGGGTCTCCTGAAAAGTTAGAAGGGATTCCTGATTGATACAAAGTCTTTTGAAAGGGATCGTTCTAAGCTCTATCTTCCCATCAACCATCTCATCTTACATTTGGTGCTTCTCCAAAGAAAATCAACTAATTTTAATGGGAAATCAACATGTAGAAAATTGGGTTACAGACCAAAAAAAAAAAAAAAAAAATAGCAGCAAAGACTCAGCCTTGCCGCAGTAAAATGCATCCTATAAGGTCTCAACTCAGAATCAGTAATAGCATTTGGAGTCTAGAAAGTTTGCTCTTTCAGGAGACTAGGGAATTTCTCGGCTTAATCTAAGAATATGGATATAGCTGAAGGGAATGTGGCCCGGCAGAGGCAGAGAAAAAAAATAAGACTCTTTCTGAGACTTCAGAAATTTTCCTAAATCACCAGGAAATCTGGTTTTGAAATGACAGACAGCCCAGCCCCCTCAGCCCTCCTTGGGAATATGCATCTGCCTAATTGCTTGAGATTGTGTACAAACTGAATATTCATGATCTTCACGTTGTCACAAAGGCTGTATTTTTAAATATTTCCACCCAATATTTAAAATCCTGTTTATGTCCTTAAAAGGACCCATAGATTTTATTAGATCCACTACTATCTGAGACATCTGGCTAGCCAGACACTGCATGGACTGTGGGCTGCAGATCTCCAGGGCTGGGGGGGGAAGAAGAGCAGAAAGTACTGAAGTCAGAGTTATTGCAAAGAATGAAGTTTCTTATATGCACGTTGAGGAAATATGTCTTCCTTATGTGCATACATAGTTTTCAAAGGTGTGTCTTAGCTTGAAAAATAAGCTCAAATTTTATTTTAAAAAACTGAATTTCAGATTGTCCTCCACCCTTGTGGTCTCCACTGAGAACACCATGCTGCCTTTTTCCTGGCTGGGTCTCATCTTCATCACCAGTAAAGTGAGCCTGGCTAGCCACTCAGGTGACACATCATTGAGGCCATTTTGCTGAGTGGGGGTGGAGGCAAGGACAAAGAACCTGTTTCCAGTCCTGGCTGCTCGGGACAGTCTCTGGCAACATCACACCTGTGTGTGACAGCATCCAGATCTGTCAGTCCATCTAACCCCAAATCTCAGCTCAGTTCCCTCTACAGCGCCTCATCTGAGCTGGAAGCCCAAGGCCGGGGCCTATCAGAAGGCCATATTTGAAATCAGAACCCAGAGGACCATTTCAGAGCTTCCTACAGTTTTCTCAAACTGGCAAAAACCAAACAGCCTCAGCTCTAAAGGCAAAAAGAAGGCGATAAGGTATTTGGGAAGCTTCTGCCCCAGGGAAGAATCAGCCTCAATGACAGTTTGGTATTAACTAGCTCAGCCATGCAGGGAGGCATAATTAGTTTCCCAGCCCAGAGCTTCATTCCACTGGTCCCCTACACCCCAAGGGCTACACAATCTGTTTGAAATGAAAAGAAAAATAAAATCACTGCTCTTCTTAGCTGACCCGCTAGCGACTGCTCCTGGCTGCGGGCAAAAGGTGAGGCAGCCATCTGTCTGCTGAGGTAAAAAAGAATGGAATAGTCATTTTTAAATGACATTTTCAATTTTTCCCCTATGTCTACTATGCCCTCTTCCACCCTACTGCTTAAATGACTCTTTTCAAATTGAAAATATCAGGGAATAATAGGAAAAGAAAAATGGTAGTCATCTATGGCTGTTCTGTCCCAACTGACAGTCTGAGGAGAACCTCTCTGTGTCCATTTCCAGGGCTGATTGTGGAGAGGCTGGGAAAAGCTGTGGGGCCCCTGAGCAGGGCCTGCAAAGTCCACACCCACACCTATACCCACGGTTGGCTGATTCTGCAGACAGACAGCAGGGAGGCACAAGGACCACTGTTTAATTTACAGTCTGTGCCCCCCTTGCCATTCCCTACATGAAATGCCCAAGACATCTGACAGGATAGACATTTGACTCTAAGGTTGCCCTCCCTGAGAGTGCTTCCTCTTTCCTTCCAACTCCCTTGACAGTTCCGGCCATCTCTCTCCTCAATGTGAAAGAGCAAATCCCAACTCACTGCCAAGATCCTAAAGACACTTCAAGATAATGAAATCTATTCCGAGGTACTCACAGGCCTCAGCATGAACAGGAGGCCTAGTCTTTGGCACTTCAGCCAGGAAACCAAAGGTCAACTGTCCCTAGGTCCAAGAGCCCTGAGGAATGCTTTATCCTCACTCAGAAATTAAATATCTTCTCCTAGTATCCATTTAAATGACCTCCACTCTGTCAACTCCCTCCTCTTGAAGCAGAAATGCCCTGTCTAGTTGCATCTTTTCTGGTATTACTCTGTGCTTTCAGTGCAAGTTTATTTTTCTCCTTCTGTACCCACATGATTGCTTTGGCTTAAAAGTGACCACTGTGACAGCTTTATTAAAATGAAGACATTGAGGGTCCCCAAAGGCTTCAGGCTTCTATCCAAGGGGATCTCAGTGTAGGAAATCACACACACGCACACACACACACACGCCACTGAGCTGCAACTTCCCTTTGATGAAACCCTGAAACAGCAGTGTAAGCTATGAGGTGCCAGGAGAGAGACCAGAGAAACGTGTGTTTTCCTGTCCCTGACCCAGAAGGAGGACACAGCAGGAAACAGCCTCAAGAAATCATTCTCAAAGAAATCATCCTCAAGCCCTAAAGGATGACAGCCAGTTTTCTGGTCCCCTGGTCTCCCCTCTAGATAATTCTGAAATCAGAGACCTATTTGTGAATATGCTTACTAAGTGGTGTTAGGCCAGATAGGTCAAGGAGAGGGGGACTAATAGAGCTCACCAGCCCCTTTCCTTGAACCCCAACTAAGGAAGGCTGCCATCCCTTGTCTCTTACATACCTGATTTTATCTGAGAAAATACAACTAGAGATTTACATTTCCACTGCAGACTTTTCTTTTTTGCATGGAAAGTAATTGCATGTAGCAGTCAACTTTGTAGCATGTCATAGTGGCTTGACTTAGGGCCCCTAGATCCCCAGCCTGGAGTCTCTAGGACCCAGAAGAGGACAGGGCAATCACCAATTTACCTGAGCATCACCTCCCTCTGCACACCTCCTGGGAGACCTAGGTGGCCATGTTACTTCTGCCTCCAGCATGCTCTGACTCTGACCTTCACATCAGAGCCTTCACAGGTGACATGCGACTTAAGAACTGCCAAAGCTGGAAAACTCAATGTTTTTTTGATAACACAGGAGGAGAAAGGACTGCATTGGGCCGCACAATTCAACAATGTGCATTTCTACTATCGACCAGGGTGAAATAAGACATTTAATTTTTGATTTACAAAAATCAATGCACACTTTCTGTATTCCTGAAGTAATTACACATTCAAAAATACACCTGTTTTCTAAAAACAACTGGCTGTTGCTACAAAATTTCAAAACTCATAAGTGTACTGTTTTATAGATAAGTAAAATAATTACTTTTGTTATTTTGTTAAGACAAGTATCTCCCCACTAAGAAGGAAATAAAATAACCTCACTAATCAAGAAATGTTCTATTGCCTGGGAATTTTCATAATGATTTACTGCAATTCTCTCCAGTAAAAAAGCTAAATCACTGCTCAGTTTTCTGCTGTCAGTAGAAAGGAATCTTTTTTCAAAAGGATTTTAAATAGATAAGTACTAAAAAAAAATGTAGAGTGAACCTTCCCCATGTGAAACTAAATCTATCTCCTTGTTGTAAAGAATGTAAAATTATATCACGTATCATGCAACAAAATGCACATTTTGTAAGAGGGAGAAGAAAGAAGAGATTAAATTGAATCTTCCTGACAATTGTCTTAAATCACACATTCCTGCCTACAATTGAAATTATAAGTCACATTGCTTTGAGTTAAATCAAATTCACCCTGGCAGGAAAATGGGCTGATATGGTTCCATTTCTGTTGGGTAGTTCCGATGGAGGAAAACACATTTCTCCTCAGGGAGACTCTCCCTCTACCGGAGTGTGTGAGAAGAGACTTTCTGGTCAGGTAACTGAATACCCAGCACAATGCTTCCACCAGTCAAGGTTTCCACAAACACAGCACATCTGTGTCATTGTCTGCTGCCCAGTGCAATGCCAGTTAGGTTTTATAAAGCAAATATTTGTCTGCCAGTAGGGGTCAGTCCCCAGGTGGGCTAACTTAGAATTCCCTAGGAGCCATCAAGTCAAACACACACACTCCCAGCATCTTGGCTGAGCAGCAGTAACCAGCATTGACTGTGGGCTTCCTTTTAATCTAACTCAGGTCAGGATCATCACAGGCTGAAGTACGAAGTCCCCACACACATGTGTAACTACACTGAAACAAGGTTCAAATCTGACATGCGCAGTATTACAACAGAAAATATATTTGCATATTTTCTATGCAAGCTAAAAGAAGGGAAGAGGAGTATGAGTGCGAATGGAAGAGGGGTAGGAAGTCGACCGAAGAGAAAAGTGCCTTCCTGTAACTCACTTCATTTAATCAGCACACAAGTCCCTGTTTAAGAAAAAAATTGTTCTCATTTCTTTTTTTTAAAGACATGTTTATTTGTGCATACAGAACTGGGGTACAGGCCAGAAGTGCAGAGGCGGTGAGAGGGTTCACCAGAGACAGAGTGGGGAAGAGAACAGGCAGATCGACGAAGTACACTGCTGAGGGGAGCAGTGGGCCGGTCAGGAGAGGTCTGCCACGCCATGTGGTCACCTCTGGGGCAGGCGGGGATCGAACTCATGCTGAAGAGGCTTTAACTTCTTAGTGCTGTGCTTTAACCTGCTGTGCCACCAGGGAGGGCCTGTTCTCATTTCTTTTGTTGGGGAAACTGAGACACGAGGAAGTGAAGAGACTGGCCCACCGAATCACTGTGTGAGCACTCTCCTTGCCACACTACATGAGACTTGGGCTTCCCCTCTTCAAGGTAGTTGTTAGTTTTACTTAAAAACTGAAACTGCCCTCTCCTAATCTTCCCAAATCCACTCCTCTAAGTCCTCCCCATTCTTCAAAGGTGTGTCATAAGTCCCCATTGCTCCAGGAAGTCTGTTCTAACTGTGCACGCTCCTAGAATTCAATTTTAACCCTCATTACATCTGTTAGCTTGCAAAAGCTCCTCTGCAATTTCTCGTGTTGCCGTCACTGATTTTTAAGCTTTTCAAAGAAAAGTGCACTGTCCTATGTATTTTCTCATCTCCCGCCATGCCTGGCACAGTGGCAAGTCCCCAAGAGGTACTGGGGAAACAGCCACAGAACAGCCTCCTGAATTGATGCCTTAAAAGCTGGGCTCCTGTGCTCATTCCTTCCACTGGCAAATCAATCTTCCCAGATCATTCCTCTGCAAGGGTTTTTCAGGGCCTACACACTGGGGTCCCCAGTCAGTCCCTCTCTGCCCCCCCCCAACACCAGTGCTTTCTCCACAGTGGCCACCCTACAGTCCCTCACACATTCCAGGCACCTTCCTGACTCAGGGCCTAGGCCCTAGCTGTGCCCTCCACCTAGAACATTCTTCCCCCAGTTTGGACCTGTCTGTTGATAGAAAAAACTCTGACCAACTCAGCTAATCCCTTCTATGTTTGTCTTTGTTATACTGATATACCACATTTATTAAGTACTAAAGAAGGACTGGTTGGATGGTGAGAAGGAAAGAATCTGAGTGAGCAACCAATACAAAACAGAAGATTATCCCAGGCCACTGTCAAACTCCCAGCTAAACAAGAGGAGAATAAAATAAATGAATAAAAGAGAATGTGGACTTGGAAGAAGGCCTGAAGTTTCTCTGAAGCACCCCAGGGATATTCATTTTCTCCCACTGTTCCCAAGTCCCAATAAGTCATAACATCCTCCGTTTTACCTCCTACATCTGTCCAGAGTGAAGAGTCCAACATTCCACACATTTCACCTAAACTAAATGGGAAGGTCCTGGCAGACTTGGATAACACTTTATTCATACCAAGTCCTCTCCTGGGAAAAGCAATACAGCTGGCTACAAAGAACATACCTGCAGCCTCTCTCAGACTTCCAGAATACTCAGTGTGGGTCAGCTCCTGGCATAGCTGTCTTCCTGCATCTCTAGGAAAGGAAACTGATAAACAGCTACCAGAAAGCCCAACTCAAGGCCTCCCTATGCTCATGAATCCTTCCAGTCTCATCTGCACCCTGCCTGCTAAAAGAAAGCAGTGGGCCTGTTTATTCCTCATCAGAATTGCAGGAACAGAAAAACAAGAGTCTCAGAGTCCCTTATTGAGGGGTTCAGAAGTAAAGGGGTTTGTCACTGACCAGTTGCATAAATTTGAACTAGTTAATTACAGCAGCTAAGCCTTATTTTCCTCCTCTGTAAAATGAAGGTAACACCACCCCCCACAAGGTTGCTTACATGGTAAAAATGAGGTAATGCATGTAAAGCATTGAGCATATAAAAGTTGCTCAACAAATATTAGTTTTCTTCCTAGCTCTTCCCCAGACAAGTTTAGACTTATTTCTATAAACCTTTCTCAATACTTCCTTTTTCCAATTTTTAAATCGTTGATAGAAGTCTCTTCTATCACTTTCCACTGGATTCCCCTTCTAATAAAAATCTCCAGATTCTAATAAAAAAAAACCTTTTTTTTTTTTAAACCTGGCCCAATTATGGACTTGGGAAGTTTCTCCATCACAATTCTTACACGTGATAGCTTCCTCCATATACTCTTTTAGCAACTAAAGCATATCAGAGGATTGGTTTATTATTAAACTGAAATTCAGAAGAGGAAGGAACCAAATGTTAAAACACTTGCTTCTCCAAGCCCATGGTCTGCAGGGCAGCTCCACAGCCCTCCTATTCCTCCATGGTTCCTTTTCTCGGTCAGGGAAATATTATGATTAATTAGATAGAACTTGTCCTGCTCCTTTAGGTCCTTTGGCACAGAAACCATATAAGCACCAAACATTATAAATGCAATAAAAAGAAACAAACAAACAAACAAAAATCCCTCTGCTTTGGGACCCCAACCAAGGCAAAGCTAAATAAATCTATAACAGAAGATCAAAAAGGATCTTCCACATGGATAATAGAAAATGTCACCAGCATAAACGGGAAGAGAGATTAGTTCAATAAAAGAAGAAAGTCATATTTGTGGGTCTCAAGTAAGATTTTTGCTTACTTTTAACTTCCCAGCATATAACTCACAAGGTTATTAATACAAACCCCTACTGTTTTGGGCAAATAAACAGCTGCTGATGTTTTGTGCCTAAACCACTTTATTAGAGCTTTCCTTTACAGCAATTGTTTTTTCCTTTCCAAATCCTGAGAGACTCAGATAGCTAAAAAAACCAGAGAGTGCCAAGGCAGAACAGATAACAAAGGAGAGGGGAGGTAGCCTGTGTGGGCTGGAAAATGGGGCAGGGGCTGCTGGAGTCCTTGCTATATTCTTTACAACTCCTGGTCAAAGTCAATGTTCAAGGACAGAGCACAAAGACAGAGACGTGGTGCAATCGGCAGGGTGATTTTTGTCCTGAAGCTTGAAGTTATCACTAAATGGAACTCACCAGGGCGAAAAGACAGGATGACCATCCATTCAGGAATGCCCAGAGCTGAAGGACACCAGACCCTGGACTTTCTGTATTAAGACAGGGTAAGTTCTCACCTATGTCCCAGCAATTTTACTTCTGAGCTTTTATCTGAAAAACACAAATTCAAAAACATGCATGCACCCCTTCGTTCACTGCAGCATTGTTGCCAATAATCAAGCTATGGAAAAGAAAAAAAAAAAAAGACATGGAAACAACCAATAAGCAACCAAGGGCCTGCTGGTGGATGTGTGGCTGAGAGCCCTGGTTTGTATATCCAATGGAGTGCTATGCAGCCATTAAAAACTAATAATAGGCCCTCCCTGTTGGCGCAGCGGGTTAAAGCACTGCACTAAGAAGCCAAAGCCACTTCCGCATGAGTTCAACTCCCACCTGCCCCGGAGTTGACCACATGGCGTGGCAGACCTCTCCTGACCCGCCCGCTGCTCCCCTCAGCAGTGTACTTCGTAGATCTGCCTGTTCTGCTCCCCACTCTGTCTCTGGTGAAGCCTCTTGCCACCCCTGAGCTTCTGGCCTATACCCCAGTTCTGTATGCACAAATAAATAAATCTTTAAAAAAAAAAAAAAAACTAATGATAATAAGGTGTTGCCATTTGTGACAACCAAGATAGACCTTAAGGACATTATGGAAAGTGAGATAAATCAGAAGGAGAAAGACCAATAGTATCATGTGATTTCACTCATATATGGAATATTAAAAAGCAAAGTAAATAAAACAAAAACAAAGCCTTAGACTCTGACAACAAAAATAGTGGGTACCAGAGCGGAAGGGTTGGAGGTAGAACAAGTGGGGGAGGTTCCAACTGGATGTGGTGAACTGAAGACTAGACCTCTGGTCATTTAGCATTAAAAGCTGTCTAAGTGAAAAGTAGTACAACGAAAACAAACCATAAAACCCTGTCAGTCAACTTTACCTTGAGTTTTTTAAAAGTACAAGACAAATAGGCCCTCCCTGGTGGCACAACAGGTTAGGACACAGCACTGCAAGCTGGCCACAGCCGCTCTGTGCACATTCAATCCCCAACCCTGGAGGTGACCCACATGCCGTGGCAGACCTCTCCTGACCATTGCTCCCCCCAGCAGTGTACTTCATCGATCTGCCTGTTCTGTTCCCCACTCTGTCTCTGGTAAAGCCTCTCACCACCCCTGCACCTTTGGCCTGTACCCCAGTTCTATATGCATGAATAAATCTTAAAAAAAAAAAAAGTACAAGACAAATAAACAAGGAAAGTTCTAGGCAAATGGGACAAGTAGGTCACCCTCACAGACAAGGGACTATGCCAGTGCACCAGAAAGCACTCAGCACAGTTCCCAGCCCACTGCAGGTGCTCAGAGGTCACATGTGGAATCTGAGGGGGTGCTAATCTACAGCTTCTCCCGCAAGAACAGATTCCTGGGAACCCCAAAATGAACCAAGGAAAAGACTCTCCAGACCCTGCAAGGTGGCGCATCACTCACCCCTCCAAAGCAGGACCTTCTCTTTGACTATCCTAATCTCAAGGTTCCCCCACTCACACAAGAAATGACCAAGCCCCCCATCCCCACTTGACGTTCACTTGACCCAAAATCTCTGGGCTTACATACAAACACAATCTTTGATAAAATGCTCTCCTGCTTCTCTCTCTGGGAGACAGTCACCTTTTTTCCTATTCCGTAGAGAGCATAGGTATTAGGGACAGTTTACCTACTGGGCCACACCACCTGTCATCTCTATGACCTTGAGTAAACTCTAAGTCTCTCCATCTCAGTGGTCTCAACTCAAAGACTTGCCTCATCATTTTGTGAAGATAAAAAGCAGTGTGCATCGATGGCAGCTAACCCAGTCCCTGACTCACTGGAGTAGCTCTTCCTCTATCCCCTCAGATACCGTCAATCTTCAATTTTTCATATGCCTGTTGCTCTGAAAATAAATTAAGGGTTTGATTAGGATTCTCATGTGTCACTCCATAGCTTCAAATCTCTCCTTGGTCTTTTTACACTCATATCCATTGGCTCAAGCAATTTTGCTACTGTTTTCCTGGTCCCCAGATGCCATCATCATAATACTTATTAACCTAAGTTTCAATCCACTTTGGGTACCTAATCGCCTACCTGCTCTTCTATGGCCTTTAACTCAAAGTGCACAGAGGACAAAGATGGATGAACAAGTCAGACTAGTGAAACCAAACTAATACCAGAACTTTCTATGCAGCACCCAACAATCTCAAACAGGGTGCCCCACTCAGCCAAATAAGAATGAAACCATTCATGCCAAAGAGCTGGCCCCAGGCCTTCTCTTTGGCCATCATTTTTCACTGCTCTCATCTGTTTCAAGCAGAAGGGTACAGATGCCACTTCTCTGGATATTTCCAAGCATCGTACTTCTGTGAGTCCCTGAAGAAGTGGTATCAAAACAACCCAGTGAGTGTGTCTGCCAGTTCCAATACCGTTTTAGCAGTAGCAGCATACAGGAAGCCTGCTGTGTCTGAGTGGGACTGGACACTTAGGGCTTTTAGCTAGCATCATGAAGAGAGGCCTTGTCTCCTAAAAGCAAATCTTCACAAAACTGAAATTAAATGTCATGCCATGAAAAAGACCACATCTTAGAACTGCGTACCCACTGGGATGACCTGTCCTTGTAACAGATTTCAACCCATAATTGTGAAATCAGAAAAACTACCAAAGCATTAGTGTTCATATAATCAGGAATCCTCTTGCTATAAGTTCCAGTTGGTTGCACTCAGCTAAGTCCATGAAGAGTACTCAGACGCACACAGAAGACTCCAGAGCAGCAGTGGTGTTCCCCACCACCACTGCAACATGTTAAAACAGTTAAAGCAGTTGTACAATAATTTGTTATTGATAATAATTTAAGTACCAAAGCATATGAGTAATTAACTCTAATACAATGAAGGGATTTCAAGGTTATCACATTGTCTTACATGCTAATATGCTTCCTTGAATGGGAGAAAACAGAGTGCCATAGGAATGACTGCAGCGAGTTAGGACGGGCATCATCCTGTCCCTTCCCTGGGGTGTGTGCCCTACATGTGAAGACATGTGTGTCAAGGGGCAGTCATCAAGAACCCCTCTGCTTAAACATGATGTTGTAGACTGTGATCCCAAAAGCAAGGTGTGACAGACAAGACAATTGTAGACACTCTAGAATAATCAAAACTGCCAAATTCAAGGCAAATCTCCACATTCAAGGCCAGCATAAGAAGCACATTCCATCATTCACTAAATCTGCCTTATTAACCAGCAGACTTAACTCACTTGCCCCTGGCTCACCACACGGTGTGCACCTAAATGTATGGACTTCTGCCCCTCCAGTTTTATGAATAATACTCTTTCTCCCAAAATCCTACCTTGTTGCCTTCTGGTTATATTCATTACTTTTATTCAGCTGATAGAATCTGAGCAATACAAAAGGACAACCATCCTAGAGGTTCTCAAGTCCCAAAGCAAAGCAATGGCCCATGTGGCCTTTCAAATTAAGTGCAGTCAGAAATCCGAAAGCACAGTATAAAGATGCTCCAATAATCTTACACGTGGCTCTAAATCACATAAATACCTTTCAGAGAAACACAGAACAGTTTAGCCCAAGTGACTGACACTGACTTTCAAGCCCTCACAAACCAGAAGGCCAGACTGTGGCTCTCCGACATTTCATTCTGGATTCTCCTTGAGATTCTACTTCAACCTACTTATCAAGGACAAATAACAATTTATGTCAAGTGAGTGGGAAAGAATGTGGAATTCATTTATTTTACAGCCTACACACTTCTGGATAAAAATGAAAATTGTTTGGCCATGGGAAAAAGTTGTATTCTTTGGCAAGGTTTTTCTACTCCATGAAGATGTGATTGTGAGCTATTAATAAAGGTAATTGGGCTCAACCTCTAAATCTTGCTATTGAATTCTCTCAAAGTATCAATCACTGGTACTAATATAATTTCACATGCCACAGTTCATTCTGGAGGACAAGTAGCTTTACCATTTAAATGACACCCTTTCCTCAAATAAACTCCCAAGCATTCACAAACCTCATATCCTCTTCTTCAAAGCCCTGCCAAGTTAGGGATGAGATGGACGATGCCAGCCAATTCTAAGTAACATCCAAAAGCTTCAGGAAAACAAAAATTTCTCCCAGCTTCCAGGCCGACATCATTTTCTGATTTTTAGGGACCAATATGGTTTGTAATCATGGTGCAGAGCCTGCTGTTTACCGATCTGATATACATGAATATGCACAGAATCTGTTAATAAACTCTCAGGAAACAAAAAGCAGTTAATAACCCATTTCTCCCATGTTGGGGATCAACGTGACTCCATGAAGTAAGGTAATGGATTTAAAAATTAGTCATATAACGTGATACATTATTAATCACGGCATTCAAAAGGGTAAATAGATGTTATAAGAAAACCACCCAGGAATTCAATTTCCTTAAATCTGTTTACTTTCTTGAATTCTTGATGTTACCATCATCCCTCACAGAAATGTAACAGTCTGATATTTCCTCTTCTCCCAAAACAGTGATTTTTAACCTTTTTAAAAAAGAGAGGCAGTCTTTTAAAAAAATCAAATATTTTATGGGACATCAAATATAAAACAGATGAAAGAGGATCTGCATTAGTG
This sequence comes from Condylura cristata, assembly GCF_000260355.1. Classification (NCBI taxonomy): domain Eukaryota; kingdom Metazoa; phylum Chordata; class Mammalia; order Eulipotyphla; family Talpidae; genus Condylura; species Condylura cristata. Next base: position 31,693,865 of record NW_004567116.1, on the reverse strand, counting down.
GCAAAGAGTGGGGAGGGAGGGTGCAGAAAGGGTCCAGGAGTGCTCACCTGACCCTTTTATATCAAAGTTTCCAGAAGCTTGGTGTTCCTAGGGACACAGTTTGAAAACCACTGCCTTAAGGCATCTATGAAAAATAAGAATTATGTATAGAATATATAGTACAGGTATTATATATATTTTGTTGCTTACTTATATGCAAATTATGTATATATATCATATGATTGATATATATATATATAAACAGGCAAATCACAAACAGATAGCCCAAGGGAAAGATTGGAAAGGAAGCCAAAGCAAAGTGAAATAGCATAAGGGTGAGTGGGAGAGCCTAAGTTCCATAGTAATAAATGCCTAGAAATCAAGAGAATAAAACATGTGACAATGACTAAATTTTACTAGGAAAAAACTGAATGATAAAAGCCATTGCTGGCCAAGCTCCATGAAACGAGGGCAATAATACACTGCTGATGGTGTAGAAATGGTTTTCCTTTTGAAAAACAGTATTTCACAAAAATGATATACTCTTTAAGTAATCCCACTTTTGTAAATACACCCTTAAAGATAATTTAAAAGAAGAAAACAATGAGATGATGAGGCTCATTTCTGTATTAATTTTAACAGAAAATCAAATGTTCAAAAATAGGGGAGTGACTAAATCAATGGCATATAGTGGTATATTGGTGGTGGAATAGTATACAGTCGTTAAAATACACTTAAAGTTCTCTTTTAAAAATCCCCATTTAATCAATCACCACTCCAAATTATCCAAACTTTCATAAGTAAACCCCTGGGTGCTAGGTCCCTCTGTGTCAGTTTTCTCTGCTGCCCCTGTTGACATCTTCTCTAACAATGGAGTGGTATTCTTACCAGTGTCATTGGATCTGTTCCCAAATGTATTTGTTATTTGTGCTTATCACTGTAATAGCATGATTCAATCACATATTACATGAACCAATGGAATATAAGTGTTTTAAAAGTGATTCTTGCTATTTCTAAAAATACTCATTTAAAAGCTTTACAAACTTTATAAAGTTAGTGACACACTTAGCAGTCAAAGCACATGTGAGCAAAATGACTGCAAAATCATATAATTTTTGGCTACTACATTTAGACTTCTTCCTGAGCTACAGTTCATAATGGATTTAAAAATAAAACCCAGAACTAGAAACCAAACTATAAACAGTATCTTGTAAGTTCATTTACACAAGGAATACAATGAAAAAGACATTCACCTAGTCCAAAGACAAAGTCTTGGCCTTCCATCAAAGTGCAGACAAATAAATGTATATTTTGAATAATATTAAAATAATTAATGCATGTATGTAATATTTTGTTTAATTCTTCTCTTTAATCAAATTTTCAATGAAATGATTCAGTTAAACCGATTGTTGAATAAAAGGGATTCTATCATCCTTTAAAACCAAGCCCACTATGACAGGGACCAAGAGTATTTAGATTCACCACTGTCTGCAAAATTGCCATCCCGGTACCAAGACAGGCACATATTAGGTCTCAGACAGACAAGGACTGAATCAGTAAGCTATGTAACAAACATGAAAAAAAAAATTCTAATAAAAAGCAAAGTGAGAAAAGCAGAATAAAAAAAGTGCAAAGTAAACCAGGACATATACCATGTTCTTAAGGCAGAGACAAATGGACAAAGCAGAAGTGAATGCTTAACATGGCAAATTAGTTGTAAAGATAGAATGAGTAATGGACAATTCTATACTTTAAAAAAATATTTTCCTTAACATTATCATCTTTTACAGCTTCTAAAAGATATTAACCAAGAAAAGGAGAAAGCTGTTTTTGTTTTTATTGGACTTCCAAAGTAAGAAGTGAATCAACATTTCCATCTCCACAGTTAGCCCCTTCAGCACACCCTCAACTTAATCCACCTCACCTCCTCAAGCAATCCAATCTTCCTCCTCCAAAAACCAAACCTGTATTAACACTTATTTTGTGTTTCCAACCCACCAGAATGCTATTTTTAAAATATGGAGTTATCCACCCTCTCGTTTACCATCTATTTGGTTAAAAAAAAAATTCTCAAAACTGCAATTTACATTCCCAAGAGATTCCCAAACACCATCTAATTAAATCATTCAATCAGAAAACAAATTAAAATGAAATATCACTGCAGCCCCCAAGAGGAAAATAAACTTTTCAGTCATAACTAGAATAAACCTCCAAAGTGATGCTCCAAAGCTTCTTCTAATTGCAAGTCCTATGGTACATCCCAAAGAACATTTTGTGACATTTGCAGCTTCCGGAACAACTTTCCTTCCAAAGCAAAGAAGAGCTTGAGTGAGACTCTTAAGCAAAACATATCCATTTGAGAATGGAAACGCTTTCATTAATGACTTCACTGGGCATCACACTGTGCTCAATCACTCGATCCTCTAGCCAACACCCACTCTGGTTAGAAGTGACCTCGGTGTTCCACAAACACTGACCTCCTCTTAGAGGTTCTTGAATCCTCCTATGACTTCTGTGACTCCTCCACCCTTCAATCATCCACCTAGGCTTCTCACTCTAACACCTACTCCCTCCATCATCAAATACTCTGAGGAATGCTGCTCCCCCTGGGATTTGCTGGTCCTCTTAGGAGATGGTACAATATGTGGTTTAGAACACAGTCTCAAAAGCTGTGCTACCTTGACTTAAACCTCAGCAGGGCCACAGTCCAGTGGTATGATCTATCCAAGTCATATCACCTCTTCATCTGTAAAATGGAATTCATCTGACTTCTTCATAGGTGTGAGGATTAAACAAGTCAATATACATAGAGAATAATGTCCAGCATGTAAGAGGTGCTATGTAATTTTTAGCTATCATTATTAATAGCCTGATTCACCTTTAGCTCAGAACAGTAACTGCTCAAAAGGGTACACTGAGTAGTGGATCCTTGACAGTGGAATACACAGAAACAGCCCACATATCAAGAATTAAGAGTCTGCTCCTGTCCTTTCCCACCCACTGCCTTTTGTGGGAAAGGGCTGTCCTTGGCTAGCCCCAACCTTTGTAGGTCCCTCACCTAAATGAGTTACGCCCCTCTATCTGCCTTCAATTCCTTAATCCTCACTTAGAACTCTGTCCCACTGGGATAACTGTCACTAGTCATCACTACATAATCATGGCACACCCAACCACGTGAATTCTTTCCTCAAGCTGCCTCGTCTAGCCTTCTCCGAGTCACAGAGCCTTTCTCCTCCTATTGTGCCCCCCCCCCAATGGGCTGTGGCTTCAGCCTCTATCCAGAGAATCTGGTCAAGTCTCAACATTTACAGGAATAGAATACAGTGATCACACATATCCAAGAAAAAGTGGATCAAGATGTGTTTTAAGGGTCCAATGCCTTCCCCTCTCCAATCTTTTCAGGGACATATTTGCATTTCTCAAACAATGCATATCTATATGGGTTTCTGGGAACAAAATCACAAATGTTCCTTTCAACTTCAACACTACATTTGTTTTCATGTGGAGCCTTATAAATCACACAACATGGTTCCCACTGAACATGATAGAGGCCCACTCTTTCATACGCTCACAGATTAATAATGTCTCCTCTTGCTTCCCCAAGTAGTACCTCACCCACCTTCTCTCTAACCAGATTGGAAAGCACAATAGAATCACCTCCCAGGAATGCACATGCTCACACAGAATGTGAAGAAAGATCTCTCAAAATCTGTGGGCAAACTGCAGATGTCAAAGTCAGGCATGGCCTTGTGTCTCCCTGGGGATAGATACTGAGTTACCTTTGGGCAAACAGTGTACTTGTGCTGCCGGCTGTCAGTCTAGATCCATGGGGCGAAAAAAGACAAGTAAGAAATAGCAGCAACAGGCACCATCAGACTGATGAATTGGTCTGCCAAATCCAGTGCCAGAATGAGAGACAGACAGATATGAAAGACAAGTTGTCAACGGTCTCCTTTTCTGGAAAAGTGTCAGATCCGTGGGCTCTGAAGCGATTAGTACAGAAGCATTAACACAGAAGTGTACACCTCTCTTGCACTCACCTGAACCTCTTCTGGGAAGGAACTCTTCTGGACAGGGAAAAAGGTACCAGATGTGGAGAGGGCAGCTGTCCCCACCCATCCTGGCAGCAGATGCCGGGGCCCAGTCCAGATTCATGTGTAAACAAGAGCATGCTCCCAGGAATGAGGAGTCTTCCTTTCAACCCAATATTTGCCAAGGTCTGCCAGGTGCTAGACCCAGAGCCTGGTGGAGTTGCCAGTTTTACAGGTAGGGAGGCTCTGCCAGCCCTGCCCTGAAGAAGCTGGTAGAGAAGAAAAGATTGAGAGACATGCATGTGTGTGTACGCCCAGCACCAGTGCCCCAAAGGGGCTTAGAGTTCTCCATTCCCTGCCTCTTACAGCTCATTGACAAGACTGGCTTTGGGCATGTGCCTAGCACCCCTGCCTGTCCGTTGCATAGCCCTGGCCTGGAGCACACCCCTGGGCAGAGCCTTAGACTCCAGACACACCCCAGGCGGGTCCTTCTGCTCCACCTCAGAAGCTCCCCTGGCCTAGGAGTGGCCTCTAGCCTGCTGTGTGCTGCTGGAGGGAAAGGCCGCAGTCCAGGGCTGTTTCTCCAGGTTCCTTGCCCAGATACCACCACAGTGGACAGAGGTTAGGGCTGAGGCGCTTCTTCCCCAAGTCCACACCTGCTCCTAAAGAGGGTCTTGAACCTGTGGCTGTGGTGGGAGTGGACATAGCTAAGGTTCAAGAAACACGACCCTGCCACAGATACCCCTGCTTTTCGCACTGCCTAAGGACCCCACACAGCAGGATTGGGCTCTGCAACCTTCTGAGAAAGCCGGCTAGTCCCGCAGCCTGCGGGTCCTAAATGCCAACGGTTGCCCTCCTCCCCCGCAGGAGCATCCTCTCCCTGGGCCCTTACAGTAGCCAAGACCTCGACTGCCCGCGTGAGCTCTTCTTGTACACACACAAACACACGTACACATGTACACACTCGCTGTGTGGGACCTGTATGAGACCCCGAGAGCCCGCGAGCAACCAGCCCGAGTCACACGCATATTTGGACACGTGCACAGCGCGCCCCCACACCGCCAGTCAGCGGCACACACCCGCGCGTGAAGCCCCGCGCACGCACGTGTGCCCTGGAGAACCGCGAGTGGCCTCAGAAACTGGAGGTCCTGCACAAGACAGCAAGGTCCACGCAGCCCAGCAAGCGTCTGTGGCCTCAGAACCAAGCGTCGGCCAACAGATGCGCACCAGCCCCAGCGCACCCTGCGCCGCGCAGGGTACGCCCGGGCCCCGCGGACGGCCCAAGTTTCCCCAGCTCTCGTACCTTGGATATGCTGCTTGATGACATTCTCTAGGTGGTCCAGTCTTTCAATAATCTTCAGGGTCTCCCCTCTGTCTTCTTCCAGCTTCTTGTCAGGCGCGGGCTCCTGCCCCCGCACATACACGCTGGCGATGTAGTTGGTGACCCAGCCCACGTAGAGCAGGCATATGATGTTGGTCATGCCGCTCAGGATCACACAAGTGGACACCAAAGTTTTGGTCTTCCTGGTGCACACCATCCTGGGCTCCCTCCTCCATATAGAGCACCCGGGGCCCCTCCTCGAGCGCGCCCTGGGCTCCCCCGCGCTCACACCCCCTAGAGTGTCCGGGGCGGCGGGCGCCCGAGCACCTGAGTCCCGAGGTTCTCAAGGCCGGGCCGCGGGCTGTGGAGCCGCCTTGCCCAAGTTTGGAGCTCCCGCCGCTGGCCACCGGGAGAGAAAGCTTGACAAAGGAAATGAGGTGAATTTTTTTTTCCCCCAAATTAAAAATCTCCGAGCCCTTCTCTGGCCGGTCACGGGTGGCCTGCAGCCGCGCGCCGCAACTGGCGCGTCTGGGAAACTTTGCCACAGCCCGGGTCCGCGGCCGCACCGCTTCCCATCGCCAGGCGCGAAGCCTCCGCGGTCCGCCCGGCCCGCGCTGCTGGAAAGACGGCGGCGGCGGCGGCAGCGAGAGAGCCGCGGAGCAGAGCGGCGCGGCCCCC